>NW_026262491.1:34222-60473 GCF_009764475.1 Pristis pectinata
CCGCCCCGGACCCCCGACACGGAGCCGGACCTGTCCCCCCCCGCGGCGGGGCAGGGGGAGGGGGGGTCCCGACCGTCTGCTCCGACCGGATCGCCGGCCGGAGAGCCCGGAATGTCAGAGGAGGACGAGCTGTCTGCGCCCAGGACGCCGGCATCTGAGGGGGGGCTGGTGCTGCGGACCCCCAAGGAGGAGGGGGAGGAGGGGGGCGAGCTCTTCCCCTCCCACCCCGACCCCGACCCCGACCCCTTCGAGGAGCTGGAGGGTGGCCCCCCGTTCCCCGGGCCCCCTGAGTCGGCGGGGGAGGGGGAGCGGCAGGGGGTCTCGCCCCCGCCCCCGGGACAGAACGGGACGGCGGGGCAGGGCGACGAGCCCCCCGCCCAGCCAGGGGAGACCAGGCGCCAGCGCCGCCCCAACCGCTTCCCCTGCCCCGAGTGCGGCAAGGGCTTCGCCTGCCCCTCCCACCTGGAGCGCCACCTGCGCACCCACACCGGCGAGCGCCCCTTCGAGTGCGCCGTCTGCGGCAAGACCTTCGCCACCCTCAGCCACCTGGCGCTGCACCGGCCCCGGCACGGGGCGCCCCGCCCCTTCGAGTGCGCCATCTGTGGCCGCTGCTACCCCACCTACTCAGAGTTGTCCTCCCACCAGCGCTTCCACAGCGGCCGCCGCCCCTACCCCTGCCAGCTCTGCCCCAAGCGCTTCTACACCTCCAGCGAGCTGCGCGCCCACCAGCTGGCGCACACCGGCGAGCGCCCTCACCCCTGCGCCTCCTGCGGCAAGCGCTTCGGCCGGCTGGGGCACCTGCTGGAGCACCAGCGGACCCACACCGGCGAGCGCCCCTTCGAGTGCCCGCTCTGCGGCAAGCGCTTCCACTCCAGCAGCAACCTGACCCGGCACCGCCGCTTCCACAGCGGCGAGCGCCCCTTCGCCTGCGGTGAGTGTGCCAAGCGCTTCTTCACCTCGGGCGACCTGCGGCGCCACCAGCAGACCCACGGCGGTGAGCGCCCCTTCTGCTGCAGCGAGTGCCCCCGCCGCTTCTACCGTTCCGGTGACCTGGTCAAGCACCAGCGCACCCACGGAGCCGAACGCCCGCACGGCTGCCCCTCCTGCGGCAAGCGCTTCTGCACGGGCAGCGAGCTGAAGATCCACGCCCGCTTCCACAGCGGCGAGCGCCCTTTCCCCTGCTCCCAGTGCCCCAAGCGCTTCTACACGGCCAGCGAGCTGCGGGTGCATGGGCGCACCCACACCGGCGAGCGGCCCTACTGCTGCCCGCTCTGCGGCAAGTCCTTCTACCGCTCCGGTGACCTGTCCAAGCACCGCCGCACCCACACCGGCGTCAAGCCCTTCGCCTGTGCCCACTGCCCCAAGCGCTACTACACGTCCAGTGAGCTGGGCGTGCACGGGCGCACCCACACCGGCGAGAAGCCCTTCCGCTGCCAGCTCTGCGCCAAGGGCTTCTACACGGCCAGTGTGCTGGCCAAGCACCGCCTGACGCACGCCGCCTCGCCCAGCGGCCTCTTCCAGTGTCGCCTGTGCCCGCAGCGCTGCCCCAGCGCCGCCCGACTGCGCCTGCATGAGCGCCAGCACTCGGGCGAGCCCGCCTTCCAGTGCGGCGTCTGCCAGCGCCGCTTCTACACCGCCGGCGGGCTCAGCAAGCACCAGAACGTGCATGGCCCCGAGGCCGCCATGGCCGACCAGCTGGCACGGGCGGCCTCCCAGCGCCTGGCCGACGCCCATACCCAGCAGCTGGCCGCTGCCGCCGAGCGGCAGCTGGAGGAGGAGCGGGCCCGGAGGCTGGCCGAGGGCGGCGGCCCCCCCCAGCCGGGCTCCGAGGCGGCCCCCGCCCCGCCGGCCGTCCGCACCGCCCCCCCGGCCCTATTCGAGTGCGGCATGTGCAAGAGGGGCTTCGGCTCGTGGCCTGAGCTGCTGGCCCACCAGCCGCAGCACGAGGGGGAGCGGGCGGTGCAGTGCGCCACCTGCCGCCAGCTGTTCGTGGCCCCCGCCGGCGCCGAGGGGGGGGCCGGCGAGGCGGAGGATGCCCACTGCCCCCTCTGCCGGGGGCACCTGGCCAGCTTCGACATTGGTGGCTTCGGCCTCAGTGTCTCCAACTTCGAGCTGTGCCTGCAGGGGGCCTTCCCCACCCCCTCCGGCTGGGACGGGACCCCCGTCGCAGACCTGTGCGGGCAGGGTGCTCTCACCCACCCCTCCACCTGGCAGGGGGGCGCCGGAGGGCAGTAGCCGGCTGAGGTGGCAGGGAGGGGGAGGGAGGGAGAGGGAGAACCCGTGACACTCTCACCACTCCCTTCCCACGCGTAGGGCCTCCCACCCCACCTCCCCAGCCAATCCCTACAGCAGCCCCGGGGCAGAGAAGGCACGGTGGGGTAGCTTGTGGTGGGGGGGGAACGAAGGACAGGGGAGAGTGGGGAGGGGGACGGAGGGGGCAGCATGTGATGGTCAGGGAGAGTGAATGCGTCAGCGAGAGCGGATGTGTCAGAGTGAATGGCCAGCAGAGAGAGTGAGAGAGAGGGGGGGAGAGAGACAAAGGAGGGAGTGAATGAGAAGCAGAGAGAAGGTGAATGAGCAGTGGGGGGGTGGGGCGTGCGGGGACGTGAGAGGGGCCGAGGGAGGCCGTAACCAGTGTTGTGAAGTCCATGCCTCCAGCCCAACCACCCCTCCCCTCCCCCACCCCACCCCCGAGCAGCCCCCCCCCCACCCCCCCGGTGCGGGGTCCTGAGCCAAGCCCTCGCAGGAAGCAGGCAGCCCCAGGGGAAGCCGGAGGAGCCCCCTCCAATGACCGGGCACCCTTTTGCCTCGAGCTGTCGCTTCTCCTCTGTACAATGTGAATTAAAATGGAAGGTGATGATACAAAACCTCGGCGTGGCCGGTTCTCTGAGGGAAGGGGGGTGGGTGGGGGTCAGTCCTCTGTGGGGAGGGGGAGGGCATCGGTTGTCTGTGGGTCGGGGAGAGGTTGGGGTCGGTTCTCTGGGGAGGGGGAGGGAATCGGTTGTCTGTGGATCGGGGAAGGAGTGGGGTCTGTTTTCTCGGGGAGCAGGGTGGGGGGGATCTCGCTGTCATTGGTGTGGGGAGGGGGCTGGGTGTCCTGGGACACCAGTCACTGGACGTTACCCTGCAGGAACGGCAGCGTCAGGATGGGAACGGTCCAATGGCCTTCACTGTGAGAGGGTCTGAGTCCGAGAGTCGGGACATTTTGCTCCAATGATCCCGGGCCCTGGGGAGACCACTCCTGGAGTATTGTGGATGGGTCTGGGGCTCCCCACCTGAGGGAGGATCTACATGGGACAGAGGGGGAGCAGCGAAGGTTCCCCAGATCAATTCCCAGGATGGTTGGGGGTGGGGGGTTTGTCCCATGAGGAGAGATGAAGCAAATTGGCACCGTCCTCTCTGGGGTTTAGAAGAACCAGAGGTGTTCTCACTGAAACGTCCAAACTCCTTACGGGGCCTGACAGGGTGGATGGGGGGGGGAAGGGGGGGGGGAGGGTTGGGGGTGGGGAGGGTCTAGAACCAGGGGTCACAGTCTCAGAATGAGGGGTCGCTCGTTCAGGACAGAGTCTTTGCAAATCTGCATCCCCCACCCCCCAACACATTCTCACCCACTCCCTCCAGATTCCACTCTCACTCACATGCTGGGGGCAAGTTACAGTGGCCGATTACCCCACAGACCCGCCGGTCTCTGTGACGTGGGAGGAAACCGGAGCACCCGGGGGAAACAGGGAGAATGTGCAAACTGCACACAGGCAGCAGCTGAGGTCAGGATCGGACCGGGGTCTCCGGAGCTGAGCCACTGTGCTTGCGTGGGGGATGGGGGGTGAATGGGGAGGTGGGGGGGCAACGTCGGCGAGATACTGGACACGACTGGAAGTGTGGCGCTCTCCCTGCCTCTAAGCCGGAGGGGAGGAGGGTGGTCACGGAGCAGCTATGTCACACTGGCGTCAGAGAACTGCAGATGCTGAAAGTCTGAAATAAAGTGCTGGAAACACTCAGCGGGTCAGGCAGCGTCTGCAGAGAGAGGACCAGTCAACGTTTCAGGCCAAAGACCTTCGTCAGGACCGAGGAAGTGAGTTTTAATTGAATTTAATGAAAAGGTGACTCAACGTATTGAGGACAGTGCAGCTGATGTGGTTTACGTGGACCTTGGTACGAGAGTTGATAGGGTCCCAGATGGGGGGAGTGGTCCAAAAGGATGGAGCCAATGGGATCCAGGGCAGGCTGGCAAACGGGATCCAAAGAGAGCTTGGTGATCGGAGGCAGCGGGTGACAGAGGAGAGTTGTTTTTCTGACTTGATGACTGTGAGCACTGGTGTACCACAGGGATCAGTGCTGGGACCCTTGCTGCTTGTTATAAACATTTAAGTGTTGTAGAACAGAGGGACCCAGAAGAACAAGTACATGGTTCCCTGAAAGTGGTGTCACGGGGAGACGGTGGTGAAGAAGGCATTTGGCACGCTGGCCTTCGTCAGCACTGAGCGTAGAAATTGGGACGTTATGTTGCAGTTGCAGGAGATGTTAGGGGTAAGTTTTTTACTCAGAGAGTGGTGAGTGTGTGGAATGGGCTGCCGGCAACGGTGGTGGAGGCGGATACGATAGGGTCTTTTAAGAGACTGTTAGATAGGTACATGGAGCTGAGTAAAATAGAGGGCTATGGGTAAGCCTAGTAATTTCTAGGGTAGGGACATGTTTGGCACAGCTTTGTGGGCCAAAGGGCCTGAATTGTGCTGTAGGTTTTCTATGTTGTACAAGTCGTTGGTGAGGCCGCACTTGGAGCACTGTGCACAGGTTTGGTCACCCTGTTATAGAAAAGACGTGATTAAACTGGAAAGGGTGCAGAAGAGATTTACGAGGATGTTGCCAGGACTCGAGGGCCCGAGTCATAGGGAGAGGTTGGCCAGGCTGGGTCTTTATTACTTCCAATGTAGAAGAATGAGGGGCGATCTTATAGAAGTGTTTAACATTATGAGAGGCATAGATAAGGTGGACAGTAACAGTCTTTTCCCCAGGGTAGGGGAGTCCAAAACTAGGGGGAATAGGTTTAGGGAGAGGGGGGAAAGATTTAAAAGGGAGCTGAGGGGCAACTTTTTCACGCAGAGGGTGGTCAGTGTGTGGAACGAGCTGCCAGAGGAAGTGGTTGAGGCTGTTACATTAACTACATTTTAAAGATATTTGGACAGGTACACGGATAGGAAAGGTTTAGAGGGAGATGGGCCAAACACGGGCAAATGGGAATCTTGGTCAGCATGGACCAGTTGGGCCAAAGGGCCTGTTTCCGTGCTGTGCGCCTCTGGTCCTGATTTGGACGTGAATGTCGGAGGTATGATTTGTAAGTTTGCAGATGACATGGAAGTTGTGTTGATGATGAGGAAGGTTGTTGGAGACTGCAGAGGGTATCGATCAGCTGGTAAATCAGGCTGAGGAATGGCAGATGGAGTTTTATCCTGGTAAGTTTGGACTGTATTTCAGGGGGACTAATTGAGGCTGGGACATACACCATGAAAGATAGGACCTGAAGAAGTGCCTAGTGTACAAGTCCAAGGATCCCTAAAGGTGGCAGCACAGGTAGATAGGGTGGCGAAGAAGGCACATGGGATCCTTTCATTCGACCAGGTACGGAACACAGGAGCAGGGAGGTTTATAGAACAATTTCATAAAACGCTGGTCAGACCTCAGCTGGAGGACTGCGTGCAGATCTGGTCACCACACTACAGGAGGGAGGTGTCTGCACTGGAGAGGGTGCAGAGGAGATTCCCCGGGGTGTTGCCTGGGACGGAGCGTTCCAGTGATGGGGAGAGGCCGAGTCTGTCCTCCCTGAAGCGGAGGAGGCAGAGGGAGGACCTGACTGGTGAGGCCGCACTTGGAGTTCTGTGCACAGGTTTGGTCACCCTGTTATGGGAAAGACGTGATTAAACTGGAAAGGGTGCAGAAGAGATTTACGAGGATGTTGCCAGGACTCCAGGGCCTGAGTTACAGGGAGAGGTTGGCCAGGCTGGGTCTTTATTCCTTGGAACGTAGGAGAATGAGGGGCGACCTTATAGAAGTGTTTAAAATTATGAGAGGCACAGATAAGGTGGATGGTAGCAGTCTTTTCCCCAGGGGAGGGGAGTCCAAAACTGGGGTTGAAGGTGAGAGGGGAAAGATTTAAAAGAGACCTGATGGGCAACTTTTTCACCCAGAGGGTGGTGAGTGTGTGGAACGAGCTGCCCGAGGGAGTGGGTGAGGCAGGTACAACAGGGTCATGTGAGGAGCACTTGGATAGGTAGGTGGCGGGGCAGGGCTGAAGTGTGGGGAAGAGACGGGATGGGGTGAAGGACCCTGCCCCCTCTGGTAAAGGGGAAGCCATGGTTCAGGAAGGCTTTTCCAAGGCAGCTGTGTGCAAGTCTCATCATCGGAGCAGAGATGACGGAGGGAGTGGGAGGGGGAATAGGGTCCTCACAAGGGAGAGGAGGGAGGGAGGGTGGTCAGTGGTGGGAGTGTCTGGGCTCATCCTTAATGCTTGTTCCCTGCTGCACTGCCCCGTCAGTAGAGGATTACATTGGACACGTGCCAGAGAGGCCCTTCAGCCCACCAGTCCGTGCTGGCCCCTCTGCTCCCTCCACCTCCCCGTGTAGGTCTCCACTTCCCCTCTCTCCTCAGCCCCCCTTCCCCCAGCTGCCCCCTCCCCAGCCCCCCTGTAAACACATCGGGGGTGCTGCCCTCAGCCCCTCCCTGTGGGGGTGGGTCCCACACTCTCACCGCTCTTGGGGGAGGGGGAGGGGGGTAATCCCCACGGGCGTCCCCGGGACCCTCTCCCACTGACCCCTCTGGTCCTGCTCCTGCCCACCAATAGAAACCTCCCCCCCCTGCACCCACTCCGTACCCCTCCCCCCTTCCTCAGGTTAAAGCCTCCCCTAGACCCCCCCTCAGCCGCCTTCTCTCTGTGGGTCTGGGGGGGGGGGAGGTGGAGGGAGAGGGGAGACCACCCTTTCCCGATGCACCAACCTCCCATGCCTGGGATCACAGGGTGATAGTGCAGTCACAGAGACAGGCCCTTCGGCCCACCCTGCCTCTGTACTAACCCCACCCTCCTACATTCATTCCACCCCCCCCCCCCCCGCCGCCCTGCTCCGTCAGGCACCTGTCCAGATGCCTCTTCAGTATTGCCACTGTCCCCGCCTCCAGCTCCTCCTCATTCCAGACACCAACGTGTCAACAAATTACCCCTCAGGCCCCTTCAAACCTCCCACCTTAAACCTACACCCCCCCCCCCCCCCCCTAGTTTTAGACACCTTTACCCTGGGAAACAGACACTGATGATCTACCCTGTCCACGCCCCTCATGATTTTATAAACCTCTGCCGTGTCACCCCTCAGCCTCCTTTGCTCCAGGGAACACAGTCCCAGCCTGTCCCATCTCCTTGTAACTCCTGTCCTGACAACTTACTTGTGAATCTTTCCCGAACGCCCTCCAGCTTAACCTCACCTTTCCTGTGGTGTGGTGACCAGAACCGTGCACGACGCACCAAGTGCGGTCTCACCAACATCCACAAGCTGTAATATGATGTCCCAACTCCTGTACTCAACGCCCCATCTCTCTGTTCCACAACACTCCCCAGGACCCTGCAATTCACTGTGTAAATCCTGCCCTGGTTTAACTTCCCAAAATACATCACTTTGCCCCTATCCGAGTTAAATTCCACCTGACCTTTCCTTGGTCCACTTTCCCAGTTGATCGAGGTCCTGCCGTAACCCCAGACACCTTCTTCCCCGCCCACCACACCACCCACCCTTGGTGCCATCCACAGATGTACTGACCGCGCCACTTACAGTCTCAGCCACAATGTACGTGACAGACAACAGCGACCCAGCACCGATCCCTGCGGCTCACCACTGGTCACAGGTCTCCAGTCTGAGAAACAACCCTCCACCCCTGCCCTCTGCCTCCTCCCACCAAGCCGATGTTGGATCCAATTAGCCAGCCCGCCCTGGATCCGATGTGGTCTAACCTTCAGGACCAGCCTACCGTGTGGGACCTTGTCAATGGCCTTGCTAAAGTCCACGTAGACAACATCTACCACCCGGGTGGAACCCACGCGGTGCAAACTCCACACAGACAGCGCCGGAGGTCGGGATCGAACCGGGGTCTCGGGAGCTGGGAGGCAGTGGCCCTGCTGGCTGCTCCTCTGAGGCCATTCAGCCCAAAAGGCCTGTTCCATATAAGAACAAACCAGCTGCCCTCTCCCCACAAGTGATCTGGTCCATCCCAACCCTCTCCACCGCCCCCCCCCCCCCCACCAACCCAGTTCTTCTGGGACTCTACAAATGATCTCTGTGCCCACCCAGCCCCCAGCAAGAGCCCCGACTGTCTCTCCCCCTCCCTCTGCAGGCAGCGCTCCAGATCATCGGCGCTCTCTGCGGGAAGGAAAGCTTTCAGAGGGGGTGTCCGTCCACAGATCCCTGAAGGAGCAGGACAGCTGGATACGGGGTTAGAAAGGCAGACGGTTCACTTTCCTTCGGCCGAGACACGGAGTGTAAGGTCAGGGAGGGGAGGCTGGAACCGTGTCCGACACCAGTGAGACCCCAGCCCGACACTGGGGACAGCTGTGGTCACCACATCCCAGGGGAGACGGGGTCCCACCGGAGAGGGTGAGGGGGAGGGAGTTTACGAGGATGTTGTCGGGACTGGAACACCGTCACTGTGAGGAGAGGTGGCAGAGGCTGGGGTTAGAACAGGGGAGGCTGAGGGGAAACGGTGGAGGGGTGTAAAATGGTGAGGGGTCTGGGCAGAGTCGGTCGGAAGGAGCGATTTCCCCGAGACCAGGGGCAGGAATTTACAGGAACCGGGGCACAGATTAAGAGGGGAGAGGAGGGGAGGTGTTTCCCCAGAGGGTGGGGGTCTGGGACTCACTGCCTGACGGGGGGAGAGGCAGAGACCCTCCCCACAGTTACATAGCAGGGGGTGGGTGAAGGGCCGTGTCCTGTAGGGGTACAGACCCAGTGTGGGACGGTGGGCGTGCAGTTCCCCACTGGCAGGGACGGGATGGGCTGAATGGTCTCCTGATTCTCTGACTTATTGGAATTGGCAATTGGTTTATTATTGGTACGTGTACTGAGGTACAGCGAAAAGCTTTTGTTTTGCATCCTGTCCAGACAAATCCTTCCACACATAAGTACATCGAGGTAGTAAAAAGAGAAACACAATGCAGAATAAAGTGTTACAGTTACAGAGAAGGTTCAGTGCAGGCAGACAATAAGGTGTAAGGGCCATGATCAGGTAGATTGTGAGGCCAAGAGTTCATCTTTCAGCGTACAACAGAACCATTCAATCGTCTTATAACAGCGGTATAGAAGGTGTCCTTGAGCCTGGTGGTACGTGCTTTCAGGCTTTTGTATCTTCTGCCCGTTGTGAGGGGGTAGAAGAGAGAATGACCCGGGTGGGTGGGGTCTTTGATTTACCGAGGCAGCGAGAAGTGCAGACAGAGTCCATGGAGGGGAGGCTGGTGTCCGTGATGTGCTGGGCTGTGTTCACAACCCTCTGCAGTTTCTTGCGGTCCCGGGCAGAGCAGTTGCCGTACCAAGCCGTGATACATCCGGATAGGATGCTTTCTATGGTGCATCGGTAAAAATTAGTGAGGTCATCGGGGACACACCGAATTTCCTATGCCTACTGGGGAAGTTGAGACGTTGGTGAGCTTTCTTGGCCGAAGCGCCCATGTAGCTGGACCAGGACAAATTATTGGTGATAGTTAGGCCTAGGAACTTCAAGCTCTCGACTCTCTCCACCTCAGCATCGTTATTGCGGTCAGGAGTGTGCTCTCCGCCCCGCTTCCTGAAGTCAATGACAAGCTCCTTCGTTTTGCTGACATTGAGGGAAAGGTTGTTGACTTGACACCATGTTACTGGGCTCTCTCTCTCCTTCCTGTACTGTGGCGTAAAATCTTTTTCTTTAATGATCAAAGCCTAGTTCCAGGTCAGAAGTGGGGATGTTCACCGGTGACTGCACAATGTTCAGTTCCATTCACACCTCAGCAGGTGAAGCAGCCCGTGCCTGCCTGCAGCAAGACCCAGACAACATTCAGACACCGGCTGAGAAGTGACGGGTAACATTCACACCACACAGGTACCAGGCGGTGACCATCTCCAACAAGGGAGAGTCTGACCACCTCCCACTGACATTCTCATCACCTAGTCCCCACCGTCAACATCCCGGGGTCACCACCGACCAGAAACTCAACTGGACCGGACACACAAACACCGTGGCTACAGGAGCAGGTCAGAGACTGGGTATCCTGTGGGGAGTGACTCACCTCCTGACAGCCCAAGGCCTTTCCCCCATCTACAAGGCACCAGCCAGGAGTGTGATGGAACACTCTCCACTGCCTGGGTGGCTGCAGATCCAACAACTCTCGAGAAGCTCGACACCGTCCAGGACAAAGCAGCCGCTCGATCGGCTCCCCGTCCACCTCCCTAAACACTCCCTCCCTTCACCAGTACACAGTGACTCCAGTGTGAACCGTCTACCCAGGCTACTGTGACAGCACCTCCCAAACCCACCACCTCCACCACCCAGGAGGACAAGGGCAGCAGGTGCAGGGGAACGCCACCACCTGCAGGTTCTCCTCCAAACCCCTCACCCTCCTCACTGGGAAATCTGTCACCGGTCCTTCACCCTCACTGGGTCTGAACCCTGGAACTCCCTCCCCAACAGCACGGTGGGAGCTCCTTCACCTACACCTGAAGGACTGCAGTGGGTCAGGAAGGCAGCTCACCAACCACCTTCACCCCCCCCCCACCCCCACCCCCACCCCCACCCCACCCCCCAACACTTCTCCGGGATAACTGGGGATGCTGCTCCCGTCAGTGACGTTCTTATGAAGAAATACAAGAAAACCATTGAAGTTTATACAGATATGTGATGTTTTTATTCAAACGTCGGGAATCTGACATTAGTTTTTCGTTTGAGTGAAGTCTTGCTGGAAGATATCGTCGCTGGTGAAGAACGGTGTCGGGGAAAGGAGGGCGATTTTTGGAGCAATGGCGACCTGCCTTTCCCACAATGCCGCGCGGCGGCGCAAGTGCCCTACCGATTGAATGGGCCAGGCAGTGACTGTGCAGAATAGCTGCAGCGGGAAGCCATTTGCAGGCTCTCTCTCTCTCTCTTCTCCCTCTCCCCCCTCCCCACTCCTCTCTCTTGCTGGGTCGGGCTGGGGTTATTCGTGCAGAGAGCCGCTGATTGCAAGGGTGGGCATTGTTTGCAAAATTAAAGCCGAGCGGGAAGGAGGGAGAGGACGAGCCGGCTTTGCATGAGCAACAGTGGACACCCAGGTAGCAATGGCAGCGTGAGCAGGGCCCGGCAGCGGACAAAGGGCGGCAGGAGGAGGCGCCGCGGCCGGGGAGGGGGGTAAGACTGCATTTCGCTGATTGCATGCGGCGGGGGCTCCTGCATCAGCAGCCGCTCACCCTCACACCTCCCCTCCGCTGCACCGCTGCACACACCCACTGTCCGCATTGCAGGCACCCCGACCCAGGGCAGGCACATCGACCCAGGGCAGGCACACGCTCTCCGTCATTTGCACGCGTGCACACCCCTCCTGCTCATTGCACGCGTGCACACCCCTCCTGCTCATTGCACGCGTGCACACCCCTGCCCATTGCACGCGTGCACACCCCTCCTGCTCATTGCACGCGTGCACACCCCTGCCCATTGCACGCGTGCACACCCCTGCCCATTGCACGCGTGCACACCCCTCCTGCTCATTGCACATGTGCACACCCCTCCTGCTCATTGCACGCGTGCACACCCCTCCTGCTCATTGCACGCGTGCACACCCCTCCTGCTCATTGCACGCGTGCACACCCCTGCTCATTGCACGCGTGCACACCCCTGCCCATTGCACGCGTGCACACCCCTCCTGCTCATTGCACATGTGCACACCCCTCCTGCTCATTGCACGCGTGCACACCCCTCCTGCTCATTGCACGCGTGCACACTCCTCCTGCTCATTGCACGCGTGCACACCCCTGCCCATTGCACGCGTGCACACCCCTCCTGCTCATTGCACATGTGCACACCCCTCCTGCTCATTGCACGCGTGCACACCCCTCCTGCTCATTGCACGCGTGCACACTCCTCCTGCTCATTGCACGCGTGCACACCCCTCCTGCCCATTGCACATGTGCACACTCCTCATTGCACAGGTGCACACTCCTCCTGCCCATTGCACGCGTGCACACTCCTGCTCATTGCACACTCCCAGCTTTGCGCGCGCACTCGCCCCCCCGTTGCACGCGCACACTCGTGCCCTGTGCACACTCTGCATGTTGCACGGCCGTTCAGCACCCCCCCCCCGTCACGTGCCCGCACACCCGCCACCCTGTCGCGCGACCCCCCCTTTCACGGCCACGCGCGCGCGCTCCCTGCTGCACGTGCACTCACGCCCCTGCCCGAGCCCTCGGCCCCCACCCCCCGCGTGGGCGCGTGCACCCCCCTCACCCTTGCATGCACACGCACTTGCTCCACCCTCACACGCGGGTGCGCGCTCTCCCCCCTGCACGCGCCTCCGCCGATCCCCCCCCCGCTCTCCCCTCCCCCTCACCTCCCCATCTTGCTCCCCTTCACCCCTCCCCTCCTCCACTCTCTTTCCCTCACCGCCCTCACCCCCACCCCCCCTTCACCCTCTCCCCATCACCCCCTCCCCCTTACCCCCTACACCCCTCGCCCTACCGCCTCACCCTCAACCCACCCCCTCCGCCCCCTCAACCCCCCACCTCTCACATCCCCCCAAAACCCCTTCCTCCTCCCACCACAACTTCCCCCTCACCTCCCCCTCCCCTCCCCACCTCCCCTCACCCCACCCCCCCTCACCACACCCCTCGCACCCCCAATCTCACCCCCTCCCCCAATCCGTGTACACAGACCCTCGCCCAGCGAGGACACCCGGTGTCCGCCCACACACTGCCCCCGGTGAGGTGTGTGCCGGAGCCCCTGGGCTCAGCCGTGCAGTGCGAGAGGTGTGACCTGCCCCCAACCATCTCTCTTCCCTCACTTCCCCAGGCGGAGGGGTGCGGACGTGGATTCTGCAGCACGCGATCCGGGCAGCGAGAGTCCGCGGCACCGCAGGTGTGGCGGGGGTTAACGTGGGAACATCTGGCGGCTGCAGGCCGACAAAGGCAGACCCCCGTCCTGTCCGTCCGCAGCAGGAGAGACCACCTGCCGGCAGGTGAGGCAGTCGGCTCTAACGGTCTCTGAGCCCACGGGTAATCCCACGAATCCGCGCTGTTCCCTCGGTCCTGCATCAGTCCCCAGTCAATCCCACTGCCCCGCTCCCTCCCCACAGCCCTGTGTCAATCCCAAACTAATCCCACTGCCCCGCTCCCTCCCCACAGCCCTGTGTCAATCCCAAATCCCATATCCCCACTCTCTCCCCGCAGCCCTGTGTCAATCCCAAATCCCATATCCCCACTCTCTCCCCGCAGCCCTGTGTCAGTCCCAAACTAGTCCCACTGCTCCGCTCTCTCCCCACAGCCCTGTGTCAATCCCAAACTAATCCCACTGCCCCGCTATCTCCCTGCACCCTTCGGCCCAACTGGTCCGTGCCGACTGTGTTGCCCAGCGAGCTGCTCCCATCTGCCCGCGTTTGGCTCAGAGCCCTCTAAACCTCTCCTATTCATGGATTTATCTGGATGGGTTTTCAATGTTGCTAATCTGCCCGCCTCAACCACTATTCTTGGCAGCTCTTTCCAAATACACACCACCCTTTGTGTGAAGAAGCTGCCCCTGACGTCCCTTTTAAATGTCTCGCCTCTTGTTTTTAGTTTCCCCTCCCTGGGAGATGGGCTTTCACCCTGTCTGTGCCCCTCATGATCTTATGAACCTCGATCAGGTCACCCCTCAATCTCCCACGTTCCAGAGAATAAAGTCCTAGTCTACCCAACCTCTCCTTGTAACTCAGGCCCCCAAGTCCAGGCAACATCCTGGGAAATCTGTTCTGTACTCTTTCTAGTTTAATACCATCTTTCCTATAACAGGGCGACCAAAACTGTACACAGTGCTCCAAGTGCGGCCTCACCAACGACTTGTACAACTGCAACATAACTTCCCAACTCCTGTACTCAGTGCCCTGACTGATGAAGGCCAGCGCGCCAAACGCCTTCTTCACCCCCCTGTCTACCCGAGACGCCACTTTCAGCGAACTATGCACTTGCACTGCTTCGTCCCTCTGTTCCATAACACTCCCCAGGGCCCTACCATTCGCTGTACAAATCTGACCCTGGTCTGATCTGCCAAGATGCAATACCTCACATTTATCAGGATTGAAAGCCATTTGCCAATCCTCAGCCCACAGACCCAGCTGATCCAGATCCCCCTATAAGTTTTCATAACCTTCCACACTGTGTACAGCACCACCAATTTTAGCAACACCTGCAAACTTACTAACCCTGCCTCGTACATTCACATCCAGATTGTTCGTATAAATTACAAACGGCAAAGGTCCCAGCACCGACCCCTGCGACACACCACTGGACTCAAGCCTCCAGTCTGAGAAACAACCCTCGACCATCCCCCCCCTCTGCTTCCTACCACTGAGCCAATTCTGAATCCAATCCGCTCTCTCCCCCTGGATCCCATGCGATCCAACCTTCCAGACCAGCTGTGAGAGACGTTGTCAAAGGCCATGCTGAAGTCCAGATAGACAACATCCACTGCCCTCCCCTCATCTACCCTCTTGGTCACCTCCCCAAAGGACTCCAAGAGATCTGTCAGACACGACTTCCCGCACACAAAGCCGTGCTGACTGTCCCGAATCAGACCCTCTCTCTCCAAATGTTGGTAAATCCTGTCCCTCAGAATCCCCTCCAGCAACTTATCCACCGCTGACTTTAAACAATGCTACCACATTAAGGTGTATAAGTCCCCAGGGCCTGACGGGCTATGCCCCAGGTTATTGAGAGAGGCGAGAGATGAGATTGCTGGCGCCTTGACCTAGATCTTCACGTCCTCTCCACAGGCAAGGTCCCAGAGGACTGGCAAGTAGTTAATGTTGTTCCATTATTCAAGAAGAGAAATAGGGATAATCCTGGAAATTATAGACCGGTGTGTCTCACGCTATTAGGGAAGCTATTGGAGAGGATTCTTAGGGATAGGATTTATGAGCATTTGGAAAACCGTGGCCTAATTAGGGACGGTTCGTGGGCCAGCCACTTCTTACTAACTTGACTGAGTTTCTCGAGGAGGTGACAAGGGTGATTGATGAAGGGAGAGCTGTGGATGTTGTCTGCATGGATCTCAATAAGGTGTTTGACAAGGTCCCTCATGGAAGGTTCATCCAGAAGATTAAGATGCGCGGGATTCACGGTAACTTGGCTGTTTGGATTCAGAATTCTCTTGTCCGTAGAGGACAGAGGGTAGTGGTTGATGGGACTTATTCTGGCTGGAGGTCTGTGACTAGTGGTGTTCCGCAGGGATCCGCACTGCTGTGTATGATGTATATAAATGACCTGGATGAAAATGTGGATGGGTGGGTTAGTAAGTTCACAGACGATACAAAGACCGGTGGTGTTGTGGACAGTGTAGAAGATTGCCGAAGGATACAGCGGGATATAGATCTGGACAGAGAAATGGCAGATGGAGTTTAATCCGGCCAGGTGTGAGGTGTTGCACTTTGGGAGATCAAATGTAAAGGGACAAGACACAGTTAATGGCAGGACCCTGAACAGTGTTGATGTACAGAGGGATCGTGGGGTCCAAGTCCACGGTTCCCTGAAGGTGGCCGCACAGGTCGACAGGGCGGTAAAGAAGGCGGACAGCATGCTTGCCTTTATTAGTCGAGGCACTGAGTTCAAGAATCAAGAAGTTATGTTGCAGCTTTATAAAACTCTGGTTAGGCCGCATCTGGAGTATTGCATTCAGTTCTGGTCGCCCCGTTACAGGAAGGATGTGGAGGCTTTAGAGAGGGTGCAGAACAGGTTCACCAGGATGCTGCCTGGATTGGGGGAATGTGCTGTAAGGAGAGGTTGGACAAACTTGGGTTGTGTTCTCTGGAGCGGCCGAGGCTGAGGGGAGACCTGATCGAGGTTTATAAGATTATGAGAGGCATAGACAGAGTAGACAGCCGGTATCTTTTTCCCAGTGTTGAAATGTCTACTACTAAAGGACATGTATTTAAGGTGGGGGGGAAGGGGTAAGTTCAAAGGGGATGTGCGGGGCAAGTTTTTATATACAGAGAGCGGTGGGTGCCTGGAATGTGCTGCCAGGGGTGGGGGTCGAGGCAGATACGACAAGAGGGGTTTAAGAGGCTCTGAGACAGGCCCATGGATGTGCAGGGAATGGAGGGATGTGGACGCGGTGCAGGCAGAAGGGGTTAGTTCAGTCAGGCATTTAATTATTCATTCAGTAGTTCTGCAAAACAATGTGGGCTGCAGGGCCTGTTCCTGTGCTGGACTGTTCTGTGTTCTATTTACCACTCTCCAGTCCTCCAGAACCTCACCCGTGGCCAGAGATGAAGCAAAAATCTCTACAAGGGCCTCTGCAGCACTTCCCACAAGGCCGGAGAATACACCAGGTCAGGCCCTGGGGATTTATCCACCTTAATGCACCTTAAGGCCCCCAGTACCTCCTCCCTGCCGATTCGTACGTGGTCCACAAATTACCGCTCATTTCCCCCATTTCCTGACCCTCCAGTGTTTTCTCCACAGTGAAAACTGTAGAGCAATATTCATTAAAAATCTCGCCATCTCCTCTGGTTCCACACACAGACGGCCGTGCTGATCTTTAATGGAACCTATTCTCTCCCTGGCCACCCTTCTACTCTTAATACCTGTAGAATCTCTTGGGATCTTGCCTCTCCTTGCCTGCCAGATCCTTCTCAGATCCTCTTTTTGCCCTCGTAACTTCTCTCTTCAGTGCACTCCGACACTTCTTGCAGTCATCAAGAGGTTCACTGGTTCCCAATTGCTTACGCACAGTGTACGCTTCCCTCTTTTAGTAAACCAGATCCTCCATATCTCTCCTCAACCAGGGTTCCCGAAACCTGCCAGCCTTGCCCTTCACCCTAACAGGAACATGCAGGCCTTGAACTCCTGACATCCCACATCTAAAGCCCTCCCACTTGGCAGACGCTCCTTTCCCTGATCTCGTCCAATCAACCTCTGCAAGATCCTGCCCAACGGTTCCAAAATTTGCTCTGCCCCAGTTCAGGACCCTAACCTCTGAACCGGTCGTATCCTTCTCCAGAATGATTTTCAAACTAATAGAGTTATGGTCACTGGACCCAACGTGCTCGCCGACAGACCTTCCACTCCCTGCCCGACCTCATTCCCCAGGAGGAGGTCCAGTGTTGCACCCCCTCTGGTAGCTCCCTCTGTATATTGATGAAGGAAGCTTCCTTGGACACATTTCACACAGTCCACTCCGTCCAAGCCTTTTTCACTATGGTTGGCCTGGTCCATATCAGGGAAGTTAAAATCTTCAACTAATACTACCCAAGTATGTTTACAGCTGGCTGTAAACTAATCCCACTGCCCAGCTCTCTCCCCATGGCCCTGTATCAATCCAAAAAGTGTTCCCACTGCCCTGATCTCTCCTGGCAACCATGCGTCAATCCTAAAGTAATCCCACGAATTCGCATTCTAGTCTCTATCCTGTATCAATCCCCAAACTAATCTCACTGTCCAGCTCTGTCCCCACAGCCCTGCATCACTCCTGATCAGCGTTTAGGGGGGATTTTCGATGATGCAACCAGTCAGGATAAGTATCCCCCTGTCCTGCTCTCTCCCCAGAGCCTTATATCAATCCCAAACTAATCCCACCGCCCAGCTTTCGAATATCTAGTATTAATCATAAACTATCCCACTGCCCCGTTCTCTCCCCACACCCCTGTGTCAATTCCCAAAGTCATCCCACTGCCCAGCTCTCTCCCCATGGCCCCGTATCATTCCAAAAAGTATTCCCGCTGCCCTGATTACTCTCACATCCCTACATCAATCCCAAACTAATCCCAATTTTCTCCCCATAACAATCACTAACGTACCCCACTGCCTCCAAAATCTGCAGTCAATCCTAAACATCCCATTTCCCCGCTCTCTTGAGAAGGTCTGTATCACTCTGAAACTTTGCAAACTGCCTTGCGTCTCCTGACAGCCCTGTATCAGTCCTAAAGTAATCCCACAAATCCGCACTCTCTTGTCTGAACTGCACCAATGCCAAATTAATCCCACTGTCCCACTCCCTTCCCTCAGCCCTGTATCAATCCCAAACTAATCCCACTGCTCCGCTCTCTCTGTACGCCCATGTATGAATCAAAATCTATCCCACTACCCCACTCACTCCCTTCTGTCCTGCATCAATCCCAGACTAATCCCATTGCCCTGCTCTCTCCCCTCTCCCCACAGAATCCAAAAAATCATCCCACTGCCCCATTGTATCCCGACAGCCACGTGTCAATCCTGAATTAATTCCACGGTCACAGTCCCCACCCAGAGCACTGTATCAATCCAAAAAGTATTCCCACTGCCGTGCTCTCACATAACTGCATCACAAACTAATCCCAATTCCCCACTCTCTCCCCACAGCCCTGTAACAATCACTAAACTCACTGTCCTGCCCTCTAGCTTACAGTGTTGTATCATTCCCAAACAAATCCCACGAATCCGCTCTCCCCTCTCCCTCCTGTGTCAATTCTAAACTAATCTCCCTGCCCCATTCTCTCCCCACAGACCTGTGTCGCTCCTAAATTAGGTCTGGTGGGGATCTTCGGTGATGCAACCAGTCAGGATAAGTATCCTCCCGTCCCGATCTCTCCCCACAGCCCTATAAAAGTCCCTAAACTTACCCCACCGCCCCAGTTTCCAAAAAACAGTCCTGTTTAAATCCCAAACTAATCCCAGGGATCGGCTCTCTCCCCTCTGTCTGCCTCAATCCCAAATCATTCCCACTGCCCCCTCTCTCCCCACAGCCTTATATCAATCCCAGACATCCCACAACCTCACACTCTCCCTCCCTGCACCCCTGTTCCAATTTGACGATTATCCAAATGCCACACTCTCTCCCCACAACACTGCAACATTCAAAAAGGGACATGGGCATAATCCTGGAAATCATAGACCAGTGAGTCTCACACGGTGGTGGGGAAGTTACTGGACAGGATTCTTAGGGACAGGATTGATGAGCATTTGGAAAACCGTGGCCTAATCAGGGACAGTCAATGTGGCTTTGTGTGGGGCACGTCGTGTCTTACTAACTAGATGGAGTTTTTTGAGGAGTTGACGAGGTAGGGCTGTGGGTGTTGTCTGCATGGATTTCAGTAAGGCATTTGACGAGGTCATCCAGAAGATTAAGATGCACGGGATCCACGGTGATTTGGCCGTTTGGATTCAGAACTGGCTTGTCCGTAGAAGACAGAGGGTAGTGGTCGATGGGACTTATTCTGGCTGGAGGTCTGTGAGCAGTGGTGTTCCGCAGGGATCCGCACTGGGACCTCTGCTGTGTGTGATGTATATAAATGACCTGGATGAAAATGTGGAGGGTGGGTTAGTAAGTTCGCAGACGATACAAAGATTGGTGGTGTTGTGGATCGTGTAGGAGATTGTCAAAGGATACAGTGGGATATCGATCTGTTGCAGATATGGGCGGAGAAATGGCAGATGGAGTTTAATCCGCCCAAGTGTGAGGTGTTGCACTTTGGGAGATCAAATGTAAAGGGACAGGACACGGTTAATGGCAGGATCCCTAACAGTGTTGATGTACAGAGGGATCCTGGGGTCCAAGTCCACAGCTCCCTGAAAGTGGCCGCACAGGTTGATAGGGCGGTAAAGAAGGCGGACAGCATGCTGCCTTTATTAGTCGAGACACTGAGTTCAAGAGTCAGGAAGTTATGTTGCAGCTTTTTAAAACTCTGGTTAGGCCGCATCTGGAGTATTGCATTCAGTTCTGGTCCTCCCGTTACAAGAAGGATGTGGAGGCTTTGGAGTGGGTGCAGAACAGGTTTACCAGGATGCTGCCTGGATTAGAGGGCATGTGCTATGAGGAGAGGTTGGGCAAACCAAGGTTGTGTTCTCTGGAGCAGCAGAGGCTGAGGGGAGACCTGATCAAGGTTTATATGACTGTGAGAGGCACAGATGGAGTAGACAGCCGGGATCTTTTTTCCCAGGGTCGAATGTCTAACACCAGAGGGCATGCATTTAAGGTGAGAAGGGGTAAGTCCAAAGGAGATGTGCAGGGCAAGTATTTTACGCAGAGAGCGGTGGGTGCCTGGAATGCGCTGCCAGGGGTGGGGGTGAAGGCAGATACAGAGGTGTTTGAAGCTCTTAGACAGGCCCATGGATGTACAGAGAATGGAGAGAGGTGCACAATGTCTGGGCAGAAGGGGTTAGTTTAGTTTGGTGTTTAATGAGTTAGGCACAACACGGTGGGCCGAAGGGCCTGTTCCTGTGCTGTACTGTCCTCTGTTCCACTCTGCAATCCCACGGCCCCTGCTCGCTCCCCGCAGCCCTGTGCCCTGACCCATCCCTGTCGCTCGGTGTCTCACCACCTCTCTGCCTCTCTGTCCGGCCGGCAGGCGGACGGCGCCCCCTGAGCCCGGGAGTCGGGACACAGCACGGCGGGATGGAGCAGGAGGCTCGCTCGGAAGATCCAGCGCAGGACGTTGAGGAGGAGGAGGACGACGACGAGGAGGAGGCGGAGGGGGGTCCCGGCCAGGGCGGGGAGCAGGGCGAGCCCTGCCCCGTGTCAGGCACGGTGCCGCCACCCTGCCACTGCGCCGTCTGCGCCCGGGGCTTCACCTGCCGCTCGCACCTGGAGCGCCACCTCCGGGTGCACACCGGCGAGCGGCCCTTCGAGTGCTCCGTCTGCGGCAACCGCTTCAACCGCGCCAGCAACCTGCGGCGGCACCAGCGCTACCGCGGCCAGCGGCCCCTGGAGTGCGGGGCGTGCCCCCGCCGCTTCTGCGTGACTGGCGACCTGCTGCGGCACCGCCGAGCCCACGCCGGCGAGCGGCCCTTCCAGTGCGCCGCCTGTGGCAAGCGCTTCTGCCGGCTGGCCGTGCTGGAGGTACACCGGCGCTACCATTCGGGCGAGCGGCCATACCCCTGTGCCCGCTGCGCCAAGCGCTTCCACACCGCCAGCGAGCTCAACCGGCACGCCCGCACCCACTCGGGCGAGCGCCCCTTCGCCTGCCCCGACTGCGCCAAGCGCTTCTACACTGCCAGCAAGCTGGGCGTGCACCGGCAGATCCACACCGGCGAGCGGCCCTTCGCCTGCCCCGACTGTGCCAAGCGCTTCTACACGGCCGGCAAGCTGAGGCGGCACCAGCGGACCCACGACCCAGCCGCAGACAGCGCCTTCATCTGCGGCGTGTGCGGCAAAACCTTCGCCCGCACCAGCCACCTGGCCAACCACCAGCGCTCGCACCGGTGAGGGGGACCTCTCCCCAGAGCCCAGCCGGGCACAAAGACGTCCCACCCCGGGGAGATGTGGGGGGGGGGGGGGGGGGAGGGACCGCCCCCTGGCGCACACGCTGGCTCGCTGCCGTCGGGACCCCTGTACCCATCTACTGCAATAAAGGCTCAGCGGGCAGCTCCACCCTGCCGTGTCCTGCCGTGTCTCTGCGCGTCCGCCCATCAGCCTTCACCCTCCCCCGCCCCACTGCCCCTCCCCACCCCTCCCCCACTGCCCCTCCCCACCCCTGTGCCCACACCTCCCCCGCCCCACCCCCACTGCTCCTCCCCACCCAACACCAGTGCCCACCCCTCCCCCTGCCCCACCCCACCCCCACTGCCCCTCCCCGCCCCTCCCCCAGTGCCCACCCCTCCCCTACCCCACCCCACCCCCCATTGCCCCACTCCTCCCCCACTGCCCCTCCTCCCACTCCTCCCCCCATTGCCCCTCCCCACTCCTTCCCCTTCACACACCTCCCACTCGCCCACATCTCCCCTACCCCCCACTGCCCCTCCTCCCACTGCCCCACACCTCCCCCACCCCATCCCTCCCCCACTGCCCCCCCACTGCCCCTCCTCCCACTGCCCCACACCTCCCCCACCCCATCCCTCCCCCACTGCCCCCCCACTGCCCCTCCTCCCACTGCCCCACACCTCCCCCACCCCATCCCTCCCCCACTGCCCCCCACTGCCCCCCACTGCCCCTCATCCCACTGCCCCACACCTCCCCCACCCCATCCCTCCCCCACTGCCCCCCCCACTGCCCCTCCTCTGCCCCACACCTCCCCCACTCCCCCCCCACTGCCCCTCATCCCTCCTCCCACTGGCCCTCCTCACTTCTTACGGTCCCCACACCTCCCCCACCCCCCCCCCACCCGCTCTCCCCCACCCCATCCTCCCACTCCCCTCCCCATTCCCTCCCCTCGTCTCAGGCCGGGGGTAGGGAGGGAGGGAGGGGTGTGAACACAGGGTCGGTGGGGGGAGGGTGGGGGCGGGGGGCGGGGGGAGGGTGGGGGTGGGGGTGGATGGAAAAGAGCAGCAACACCAGGACTCCACAATCTGCCTTTAATTCGGCCGCTGTTCCCGGGCGGTTCTGTCGGAGAGAATCCCCGGTCCCTGCTCGGGGAAAGGCGGGAGGGGACGGAGGCTCTCGGGGTCCGGGCTGATCGGTGAATGGAGCCTTCACAGTCCGGCTGGAGGGGGGGAGTTTCGGCCTGGGGAGACAGGCGAGCGGTGGTCAGTTCGGGCAGGGGCCGGAGCGCGGAGACAACGCGTGGCCGCGCCGAGGCCGGACTCACCTGCTGCCGCCCGCTGTCCGGGCTGTGCGGCTGCGTTCCGCGAGTGGAGCCACAGGACGGTCCCAAACAGGACGAGGATGATCACCCCCATGGTCAGAGTGATGCCTATCCCAGTCGCCATTCCGTGCGCGCTCTCCTCGACTGGAAAGGATGGCACAGAATGATCCCACTCACTCCCACTGTCCGAACTACAACCGGACCCCACCCCTCTCACTCCCACCGTCCGAACTGTGACCGGACCCCTCCCCTCCCCACTCACTCCCACTGTCCGAACTACGACCGGACCCCTCCCCTCTCACTCCCACCGTCCGAACTACGACCGGACCCCTCCCCACTCACTCCCACTGTCCGAACTGCGACCGGACCCCTCCCCTCCCCACTCACTCCCACCGTCCCCTCCCCTTCCCACTCGCTCCCACCATCCATACGCCCAGTGAGTGCCGCCAACGATGCTCCCAGGATGGCCTTGTACTCACAGATCTGCAGTATCAGCTCCACGGAACATCTGTCTGAGCCCAGAACGTTAGAAGCGATGCAGAGGTAAACACCGGAACTGTCCACCGAGAGATTCTGTACAACCAACGTTCCTTGAGAAGCTGCAGGAGGGATGTCACTGGGTCAGACACAGGGTGAAGCTCCCGCTACACTGTCCCGTCACACACTCCCGGGGCACGGGTCAGACACAGAGTGAAGCTCCCTCTACACCGTCCCGTCACACACTCCCGGGGCACGGGTCAGACGCAGGGTGAAGCTCCCTCTACACTGTCCCGTCACACACTCCCAGGGCACGGGTCAGACACAGGGTGAAGCTCCCTCTACACTGTCCCGGGACACACTCACTGTGTGAGGAGTTGAGCATCAGGTTCCGGTAGGAGTCCACCTTCCACCAGCTGTACGTCGGGGCTGGGTTACCGCTGGACGAGTCACAGGTGAGGATCACACTGCCACCGAGCGCCTCCTCCCCACTCATCGCACAGTGAGGGGGTGAGGGAGCCTCTGCGGAGCAGGAGACAGAAGTCAGTCTCCACCACAGCACCTCCTGCCCTGCTCCCCTGTCTCTGCCCACGTCCCCCCTCCCTCTCCGTTACATCTTCTCTCCCCACTGTTACTTCTGCTTCCCTCCACCCTGTCCCTCGCTCTCGCATTCCCTCCCTCTCCGTCCCTTTCCCCTCCCTCCCGTCCTCTGAACCCTCTGCTTCCCTCCACCCTGCCTCCGCTCCAACCCTCCCTCCTCAGGAGCTCCCTCCTCCTTCCTCCTGTCCCGTCCATCTCCCTCTCCTGTACTTCCCCTTTTCTCCTCTCTCCCTTTACTCTTTCTGCACCCTCTTTTACACTCCCTGCGCCCCCATCTCCCCCCAACTGCCACCCTCCCACTCCCTCACACCCCTCAGCTCCAGTCCCTCGTCACTCTCACCCTTCCTGCCAACTTCCATCAACTCCTCCCTCCCTCTCCCTCCCTCCTCTCCTCCCTCCCTCTCCCTCCCTCCACCCTCCCTCCCTCTCCCTCCCTCCTCCCTCCCTCCCTCTCCCTCCCTCCCTCACCCTCCACCCTCCCTCCCCCTCCCCCTCCCTCCCTCTCCCTCCCTCCCTCACCCTCCACCCTCCCTCCCCCTCCCCCTCCCTCCCTCTCCCTCCCTCACTCTCCCGCACCCTTCCTCACCCTCCGTCCCCTCCTTCTCCCTAGCCCTCTCTCCCACACCCTCCCTCACCCTCCCCCTCCCCTTACCACCCCCTCCCCTTCCACCCCACCCTTCCTCACCCTCGGTCCCGCACCCCACACACTCACTCCCCCTTCCTCCCCCTTCCTCCCTCACCCTGCCCCACACCCTCCCTCCCCCACCCTTCCCCCTCCCTCCCCCACCCTTCCTCTCCCTCCCCTTCCCCCTCCCTCCCTCACCCTGCCCCACACCCTTCCTCCCCCTCCCCCTCCCCCTCCCCCTCCCTCCCTCAGCCTGCCCCACACCCTCCCTCCCCCACCCTTCCTCCCCCTCCCCCTCCCCCTCCCCCTCCCTCCCTCAGCCTGCCCCACACCCTCCCTCCCCCACCCTTCCTCCCCCTCCCCCTCCCCCTCCCTCCCTCAGCCTGCCCCACACCCTCCCTCCCCCACCCTTCCTCTCCCTCCCCCCTCCCTCCCTCACCCTGCCCCACACCCTCCCTCCCCACCCTTCCTCCCCCTCCCCCTCCCCCTCCCCCTCCCCCTCCCTCCCTCAGCCTGCCCCACACCCTCCCTCCCCCACCCTTCCTCCCCCTCCCCCTCCCCCTCCCCCTCCCTCCCTCAGCCTGCCCCACACCCTCCCTCCCCCACCCTTCCTCTCCCTCCCCTTCCCCCTCCCTCCCTCAGCCTGCCCCACACCCTCCCTCCCCCACCCTTCCTCTCCCTCCCCTTCCCCCTCCCTCCCTCCCTCCCTCACCCTGCCCCACACCCTCCCTCCCCCTCCCTCCCTCTACCCTGATTACCCTCTCCCCATCTGCTGCTCTCTGCCCCACTCCCTCCCTCCCTCACCCTGCCCCACACCCTCCCTCCCCCTCCCTCCCCCTCTCCCTCCCCCTCCCCCCTCCCCCTCCCTCCCCTTCCCCCTCCCCCTCCCTCCCCTTCCCCCTCCCTCACCCTGCCCCCCACAATCGCCCGCCCCCTTTCATTCATTCACTGCTCTCTCTCCCTTCCCCTCCACCACATTCCCGCCCAGCCCATTTACCACCAGTCCCTCCCTCTACCCTGCTCACCCTCTCCCCATCTGCTGCTCTCTGCCCCACTCCCTCCCTCCCATAAAAAACTCACAAGCACTGTGGTTCCTTCCATCCCCGCTCCTCTCTCTCTCTCAACCAATCTCTCCCACCCTTCCCTCCTCTAACCACTCCCCCCACCACCCCCCACCGCCCCTGCCCGTCTCCCCCATTCCCCCTGACACACCCAGCACATGCAGCCTGACGGTCTGGATGCGGGACTGGTGATCCCTGGCGGGGTTGGTGGTGACACACTGGTACAGCCCCGCATCTTCGCGCTGCGTCCCCTCGATATAGACACTGCCGCTCCGCGTGGGGTGGTCGATGAACCTCGCCCGGGATCCCGTGCCCCAGGGGCTTCCGATCACCGCTCCGTCCTGGAACAGGATGACCTGTGGATACCGAGGTACAGTCAGTCCCGAGGGGGTGAGGGGCAGGGGGATCGGACTGGGTGTGGGGGGTTGGGATTAGACTGGGTGGGGGGAGTGAGGGGCGGGGGTCAGTCTGGGTGTGGGGGGATTGGGATTAGACGGTGGGGGAGTGAGGGGCAGGGGATTAGTCTGGGTGTTGGGGGGGTTGGGATTAGACGGTGGGGGAGTGAGGGGCAGGGGATTAGTCTGGGTGTTGGGGATTAGACGGTGGGGGGAGTGAGGGGCAGGGGATTAGTCTGGGTGTTGGGGGGGTTGGGATTAGACGGTGGGGGGAGTGAGGGGCAGGGGATTAGTCTGTGTGTTGGGGGGGTTGGGATTAGACGGTGGGGGGAGTGAGGGGCAGGGGATTAGACTGGGTGGGGGGAGTGAGGGGCCGGGGATT
>NW_026262492.1:0-58873 GCF_009764475.1 Pristis pectinata
ACAGACGAGTCGAGCAACATTGACTGTCGTAAGTATCTGCAGGAGGCGCTGCCTCAAGAAGGCAATGTCCATCAAAGACCCCCCACCATCCGGGCCGTGCCATCTTCTCGCAGCTCCCATCGGGCAGGAGGTACAGAAGCCTGAAGTCCCCACACCACCAGGTTCAGGAACAGCAACTTCCCTTCAACCATTTTGTTCTTGAACCAACCGGCACAACCCTACTCACTGCCTCAGTACAGCAACACTGGGACCACTTTGCACTACAATAGACTTTGATTTTTTTTTGTTCTAATTGTGTTCTTGCATAATTTATGCTATTAATTCATGTTTTTCTTGTGAATGTTCTACATCTGATGCTCTGTGCCTGTGATGCTGCTGCTGCAAGTAAGTTTTTCATTGCACCCGTGCACACACGGACTTGTGTGTCTGACAATAAACTCCACTTTGACTCTGTCACTAAAACCCACCTCCAGCCAATTCAACTCACTGCATGTGACCTGCAGAAATGTCCGATATTACCAGATGCAGTAAAGGCTGTGGGATCAGGCAACAACACAGCTGGAGTTGTGAAGACTTGTCTCCAGGACTGTGACTGTAGTCAAGTTGTTCCAGTACAGTCACACCGGCACTCACCCAGCAATGTGGAAGATTGCCCAGGTAGATCTTGTCCACGATTATTAATCCAGCTCATTAGCACCCAGTCAATCCACTCATTGAGCAGCGGTGATGTCAGGTGTCACCAACAGTGCTCTCAGGTGGCACTTGCTCACCAATAAACTGCCCAGTTTGGGTCTCACCAGGACCATTCAGCTCCTGACTTCACCCAGCCATGGACCAAACACAGAGCCAAGAGCGGAATTCCAGAGGTTGAGGAGGGAGTGACCGCCCCTGACATCAAGGCACCATCTGACCGAGTGTGGCATCGTAGTGCCCTGGTAAAACTGGTCAATGGGCAAAGGGAAAACACATGATATCTTGCACAAAGGGTGGTTGTCAGAGGTCAATCATCCCAGCCCCAGAACATCACTATAGTTCCTCAAGGCAGTATCCTGGGCCTGATCATCTTCAGCCGAGGAACTGATTGTGGCCTTCAGGAGGGGGAAGTCGGGAGAACACACACCAGTCCTCACTGAGGGGTCAGCAGTGGAAAGGGTGAGCAACTTCAAGTTCCTGGCCGTCAACATCTCAGAGGATCTATCCTGGGCCCAACACATTGATGCAATCACAAAGAAGGCACGCCAGTGGCTCTACTTCACTAGGAGTTTAAGGAGATTTGGCATGTCACCAGAGACTCTTACAAATTTCTACAGAAATTTCCCACCTCACAGAAAGGATGTGGAAGCCATAGAAAGGGTGCAGAGGAGACTTACAAGGATGCTGCCTGGATTGGGGAGCAGGCCTTATGAAAGCAGGTTGAGGGAACTCGGCCTTTTCTCCTTGGAGCGACGGAGGATAAGAGGGGGGACCTGATAGAGGTGTATAGATGATGAGAAGTATTGATCGGGTGGATAGTCAGAGCTCCAGGGCTGAAATGGTGGCCACAAGAGGACATAGGTTCAAGGTGCTGGGGAGTAGGTATAGGGTAAGATGTCAGGGGTAAGTTTTTTACTCAGAGAGTGGTGGGTGCATGGAATGGGCTGCCGGCAACGGTGGTGGAGGCAGGTACGACAGGGTCTTTTAAGAAACTGTTAGATAGGTACATGGAGCTGAGTAAAATAGAGGGTTATGGGTAAGCCTAGTAATTTCTAAGGTAGGGACATGTTCAGCACAGCTTTGTGGGCCGAAGGGCCTGAATTGTGCTGTAGGTTTTCTATGTTTCTATGTATGGTGGAGAGCATTCTGACTGGTTGCGTCACCAGCCGGTACGGAGGCTCCAATGTGCAGGAACGCAAGAGGCTGCAGAGGGTTGTAGACTCAGCCAGCTCCATCATGGGCGCAACCCTGCCCGCCATCAAGGACATCTTCAAGAGGCGGTGCCTCAAGAAGGTGGCACCCATCATTAAGGACCCTCCCTCACCACCCGGGACATGCCTTCTTCTTGTTACTACCATCAGGGAGGAGGTACAGGAGCCTGAAGACTCACACTCAACGATTCAGGAACAGCTTCTTCCCCTCCGCTATCGGATTTCTGAACAGTCCATGAACCTGTGAACACTACCTCAATATTCCTCTTTTCCACTGTTTATTTTTGTAACTAATAGTAATTTTTACGTCTTTGTGTCTTACACTGTACTGCAGCCGCAAAACAACACATTTCATGACGTATGTCTGTGATAATAAACTGGATCCATCAATGACCTCTCCTTGAGGGGCAGAGGCTGAGGGGAGACCAGATAAGATTATGAGCGGCGTTGATCGTGCAGACAGCCAGTATCTTTCTCCCCCTAAGTCAAAATGTCTAATAACAGAGAGCGTGCATTTAAGGTGAGAGGGGGTAAGTTCAAAGGAGATGTGCGGGGCAAGTTTTTTTTTACACAGAGAGCGGTGGGTGCCTGGAATGTGCTGCCAGGGGTGGGGGTGGAGGCAGATACCATAGTGGGGTTTAAGAGGCTCTTAGACAGGCCCATGGATGTGCAGGGAATGGAGGAATGTGGATGTTGTGCAGGCAGGAGGGGATACTTTCGTTAGGTGTTTAATTAGTTTGGCACAACATGATGGGCCGAAGGGCCTGTTTCTGTGCTGTACTGTTTGATGTACAAGGTTAGAAGTGGGTGTTCACTGCCGATGCAACCCCTCAGCCAATGAAGCAGCCCACTCCTGCACACAGCAAACACCTGGACAAGATTCAGCCATGGGCTGACAAGTAGCAAATAATCTCTGACCCTGGCATGAAACATCTGTCCCAAAGGTCTAATCTCCTCCCCTTGCCGCTCAATGGCATTACCATTGCCTAACCCCACACCACCCAAAATCTGGAGCTCACCATTGAGCAGAGCCCCAACTGGACCAGCTACGTAAATACAAGGGCAGGTTATCCTCTGGTGAACCTCTCTGACACCTTTCCATCATCTACGGGGCACTGCCCAGATGTACCACGCTGGGTATAACAAGCAGGTGCAGACAGCAGCCTACATAGGTCCCGTGCCACATTGACGGTACACTAGGCAGGACGCGTACTGCACGGGTGGCGATGCGAGCAGGCCACGTTCTGCGCAGACTGTACGTCAGCCAGGTCACACAGGAGGGGAGCTGAGCACCGACCCCCTCCCACTTCCGAGCCGCCTTTCCCCGCTCACCTTGAACCTCTTGTCCTGCAGAACCTTCTTGATGGCGATGAGCTCCCCCGTGTCCACCAGCTTGGCCTGGTACACCACGCCGAAGGACCCATTGCCGATGATTTTAATATCCGTGTAGGACACCTCCTTGGGAACATCAGGCCCATGACCTGGTGTGGCCACTACCGTTGTGACCTTATTACCATCTCCTGTGGAGCAGAAGCAGCAGTGGTTGGTCATCCCGAGACAACACCCAGCACTCCACACCCCAGTACCCCAGCAGCAGGGAGCAGTCAGGGACAGTCACCCACCCCTCACATCTCCCCTTCCGATGGGGACACGGATTGGGTACAGAACTCTGGGGCTACGAGGCCAGTCTGCAGTTACCCCCACAGGAGGCCCGGATGGCAGCACGAACTGGACTGGCATTAACCAGAGAAGGTCACGGTCAACCACACCACACGAGCAGCATCACTGCACCCGCCAATTCCTCCTGTAGCCACTTATCCCCACTCGGTTCCCTTTAAGGCAACAGCCCAACTTCCAACAACACCTTCTCCCAGCCCTGCACACGCCACACCCGCTCCCCCAGCAGCCACCCCACACAGCCCCAAGACTCTGGGGCGTCCCATCACTGACCCCATCCCCCAGACTCCAGGACGTCCCATCACTGACCCCACCCCCACCGCTCCATGCCCCCAACCTGCTGCTCGCGGATAGACCTGCCCCCACCCAAACTGCCTGTGCGACGACGTCCTTCCCTGAAGGTGAAGCCACTTTGGCCATGTGGGGACGGCACCAACACACAAAGGGCCGCGGGGACCACCCTCAACCTCACCCCCCACCCCCCGCAGAGCAGAGCAACGCTGGCCGCTGTCGGGACCAGGGCTGGCTGTCGGGAGGGGACCCAGTGCATCTCGGCCTCGGGAATAGCGCTCCCGGATCCTCCGCACCCACCCACATGGTTGGAGGAACGTCAGTTCAATGGGACAGCCTGTGACAGGGTTCCATCTCCAACCACAGCCCATCCCACAGGGCTGGGCACGTCAGCTGGAACTCTGACAGGGCTCTGGGAGAGGAGGGAGCAGGACCCGCCGGGGGTGGGGGCCTCAGAAACGGAGCCACAGAGGGACGCTTCCTCGCCGCACGTCCCAGCACCAGGGTCAGAAGGTCCCTCGCCACAGCGGAGTGTCCCAAGACACATGGACCCAACTTTCCTTCCAAGAGAGGCATCCTACTGGAGCAGGCGAGCCATGCTGGGGTGCGGCTCTGGGCCAATCAGTGGCTCTCAGCCCCTCTGTGACATCAACACCCCCCTCTGTTACCCACCGCTCAGAAAACAATGCGGGCAGGAGCAGGCACAGGGGCCGCGCTCAGGCTACACAGACCCGCGTGTCCGGCGTGCAAGGTACACGCAGCCGGGCATCTGAGACAATCCCCCCCCCCAACCCCAAGGCTCGCGCATATGACACAAACGGTCGCGGACAGGGTGTGCGGGCCCGGGTGTCCGCTGCAAGAGTGCGCGTAGGGTACACAGGGCCAGGCGTCATGCACTGGGGGGGAGGCGCGTGCGCAGTCAGGAGTCCAGCGTGCCGTCACAAGGGGTCGGGCACAGGGGGCACGGAGTCCAAGCATCCGACGGGCCACCGCGAGGACAGGCGTAGGAGGACACGGAGTCAGGCGTTCGACAGGGCGTCACACGGGGCCCCACTGGGCACCAGATACCAAGCTGCCATACACCTGATATATATATACACACACACACCCTGGCGTGCAGGGGTAGGGCAGTGCCCAATACACACACACGTACACACACACCCTGGTGTGCAGGGCTAAGGCAGTGCCCAATACACATGCACGTACACACACACCCTGGTGTGCAGGGCTTTAGGGAAGTGCCCAATACGCACACACGTATACACACACACACCCTGGTGTGCAGGGCTAGGGCAGTGCCCAATACACACGCACGTACACACACACTCTGGTGTACAGGACTAAGGCAGTGCCCAATAGAGACACACATACACACACTGCCCATACACACACTGCCCAAGCTACACTGACGGGTCTCTTTATTCCCCACCTGCTCAGTAGCACAACTCCCGAGAAGCACTGCCGGGGCTCCCTGGGGCAGGGCCCTGAGCCCAACCCCATTCAGCTGCTTCATCGACCCCTTTCCTTCCTTCACCAGGTCACAGGCGAGAGTGCCCCTGCCCCGTCGATGATATCACACTGTTCAATTCCACCCACAGCCCCTCAGCGGACTGGGCAGCCTGTGTGGGCATACAGCAAGACCCAGGCCACACACAGGCCCCGGGCTGAGAGACGGCAAGTCACATCCGAGCCTGGAGCTGACCCTCTCTCTCCAGGGCCCAAGGACCTCCCCTTGACATTCAATTTACAATCCTCGGGGTGGGGGGGGGGGGGGTGAGGCGGGGAGGTGGTGGTGGGCACTGACTAGTAACTGAACTGGGCCAGCTCCAGAAATCCCGCGGTTACAAGAGCAAGCAGAAGATGGTGTCCCACAGCAAGGGACCCATCTCCTGACAATTCAAGGCACCACTTCAAGACACCCACAAGGCAGGGGTGCGACGGGATAGCTGGGCGCCTGTGGCTCCAACAACCCCGCGCCATCCAGGGCAACGCAGACACTCGATTGGCACCCATCCACCCCCCAGATGCTCCCTCCACCCCCAGTGCAGCGGCCGCAGTGTGCGCCGCTTCCACAATGCGCTAGGGTTGCTCCCAGATCCGTCACCTCCCCCACCCAGGGCAGGGGCAGTGAGGGGGGGGGGGGGGGAGCGCTGGGGGCGGGGTGGGTGGGGGGGGGAGAAAGATTTGGAACAGCACAGCAGGCCATTGGGTCCATCGTTTCGGTGCCGGCTCCCAGGACCATTCCCGATCCAGCCATGCCTCTTCAACTCAAACGATCCAGGTTCACACCACCCTCACCCCCCCACTCCGATCAGGCAAGTGGAGACATGGGTAGACGGTGGAGAAGGCGCTCAGCAAGCTGGCCTTCGCCGGTCGGGGTGCTGAGTGCAGGTGGCAGGGCGCCGCGTTCCAGCCGTGCAGGACATCGGTGAGACCGCACCTGGAGTAGGGTGCGTGGCTCCGGTCGCCCAGTTATAGGGAGGATGCCATTCCACCGGGGGGCGGGGGGGTGGGGCAGGAAAGATTCACAGGGACGTTACCGGGACCGGAGGGCTCGAGTTACAAGGAGAAGAATTGGACTGTTTTCCCTGGAGCGTTGGATGCTGAGGGGTGACCTTAATGAGGTTTATAAAACCACAAAGAGTATAGATGAGGAGTTTGGTCACAGTCCTTTCCCGGGGTAGGGGAGTCTAAAACTACAGGGGAGAAGGTGGGGATATAAGGGACATGCTGCCAAGTGGTAGAGGGGGGTACAATCAAAGGACATTTGGACAGGTACGTGGCTAGGAAAGGTTCAGAGGGATATGGGCCAAAGGCGGGCAAATGGGATTAGCATGGATGAGACAGGCCGAAGGGCTGGTTTCCCCGCCATACAACCCCACGAGGTGTCGGGTGTATCTCAGAAGGGCCGGCCCCAATGGCTTGGCCGCCACCGAGCCATTGAACGTCCTCCTCGGGGAGAGCCACTGACTCTCAGCGCCAGCGACCCGGGCTCGATCCCGACCTCCCCTCCCCTGCGCCCCAACCCCAGGTGCTCCGGTTTCCTCCCACATCCCAACAACGCGTGGATCGGTGGGTTAATTGCCCGGTGTAACAGGCCCCTGGTGTGGTAGGCTGCAGGATCAATGGGGACGTGCCGGAACGGGTTATCGGCTAAGCTAGTGTGGGAGAATGGGATTGCTCTTGCAGAGTGGTGGTCCGGAGAGCCTGTACCAACCAGTGGGCACCGATCCATATTAACCCCATAGCTGCCTATGCCTGGGAGATCCAAGCCCTTGTCTACAATGCTGTCAGTGACTGCCTCCCCCCACTCTCCCCGGCAGTGTGTTCCAGGTCCTCACTGCTCTCTGGGTGACAGACGTCCCCCTCTACCCTAAATCCACGTCCCCTAATTCTCTGATATGGAGGGAAGTCCCCTGCAGTCTACCCCATCCACACCCCTCCTGTTCTTACATAGATTCATGGACAGTCTAACTCATCCATGTCTGCCTGTGTTGGAAGCAGTTACCGACGGCACATCCACGTAGCTGCCCAAACATCTTTCAATCGTTGTAACTGTCCCCGCCTCTCCCAGTTCCTCTGGCAGCTCGTTCCACACACCCACCACCCTCCAGGTGAAAAGCTTTCCCCTCGGGCCCCCTTTTAAAACCTTCTCCTCTCGAGTTTTAGACTCCGCTCCCCCCAGGGAAATAGACCATGGCCAACCACCCCAATCACTTCCCTACTGAGCCCCCTCCCTCTGCTCCAGGGAGGACAAACCTGGCCTCCCCCGGTAACCGAGCTGCTCCACCCCAGGGAACCCCCTCTGCACCCTCCTCCAGCCCCGCCATATCCCGTGGGTCAGCATGCACTCGATGGGCCAAATGGCCGGCTTGCAAAGAGGCAGGAACCGGATGTGAATGCAGAGTACTCCCGGTGCAGTCTCAAACACACCCTGCGCTCAGAATGTGGCTGCCCTGCTGTTGTACTCTGCTCCCCTCTCAATAAAGGCTGACGTCCAACTGGCTTTCCAAGTGACTCACTGTGCCCACATGTGAACTTTGTATTTTCGCAGGGTGAGTGGTGGGGGGGGGAAGCGCGGACAGGAACAGCAAAGGCATTGTTCGTGGACTTTCAACACACACTGTAAGAGTGCATATAAATCCTTGAGAGTGGCAGAGTGCTGTGGCTGACAATGGGAGCACACGGACATGGTAAACCGGGACGGCGGCAAAGGCACCTGGCTCCGGATCAGACCCCACCGGACCTCTCTGATCACCACACCCCAGGGAAGACACGAGGGGTCCCAGAGAGGGAGCTTTGGGTTCCGGGGGCCAGAGGGGTTCAGCTCCAGCAGGGAGAGAGTCCCCTTCTGGAGCGGGGAGGTGGAGGCGAAGTTTGGTGATGTACGACTGGCTTAGGCAGGGTGGGTACGGGGAAGCTGGTCCCACTGACGAAGGGTTCAAGGAGAACATTTTGGGAGGGCATTTCGTTTTTCCTTAGTGACCAGGAGCTCACTGCCTGTAGGTGAATCGGTCACGAGGTGGGAGGAAGGGTTTGCAGGGCCGCAGGGAGTGGGGCAGATGATCCCCCCCTGCACGCCAGATTTCTACCCACGACCCCCACAAATGAAAGTCCCCTTTGGGCCATGAACACAGCCCACACACGGCAGAGATCTGGGTGTCCTGGCTCACGGAGGGACCTGCAGGGAGCCAGGCAAGCTAAGGCAAAGCCAGCCTCAATTGCGAGGGGAACGGGGTATGGATGTCGGGGAGCTGTGGTGTGACTTTGAAGGGCTCTGGGGAGATGGGTCGCACCACGGGTGGAGCCGCTGCCTCACGGCTCCAGAGACCCGGGTTCAATCCCCACCTCTGGCAGGTGTGATCCTGCACGCTCTCTCCCTGTGACCGTCCGGGTGTCTCCCCCCGCCCCGGGTGCTCCGGCTTCCTTCCCACGTCCCAAAGGCGTGTGGGGGCTGGTGGGTTAATTGGCCGCTGTAAATTGCAACCCCCCCCCCCCCCCCACAAGTCTGTAGACAGGTGGTAGAGTATGGGTGGGGTGGGGGGGGACGTTGATGGGAATGAGGGGAGAATTGGGACCAGTATAGGTTGATGCACACTCAACATGACCGCACTTGGGATACTGGATCACCGCCATCTAACTGAATTGTAGAGCAGACTCAACCATCCCACTACACCCCAAAAATCTGCCCAGCTGACAGCTCACTCCTTGCGGTTCAGTTTCAATGTACAACGGAGGGACACGTGGCTGGTGCCAGCTCAGGGGAGGCACCTTGGTCAGCATGGATGAGTTGGGCCGAAGGGCCTGTTTCTGTGCCGTATGACTCTGTGACTTTGCTGCCCCCTCCCACATTAATCATTAGCCCTCTCCCGTCTCTCTGCCCCTCCCTCCTTGCCTATAGTCTCGCTGCTCCACTTTGACCCGCAGACTATAGATCCGCCACCGTTAAAACTCGACCCCACCACAGCCGGTCTGGGCCCAACCGCGTCCCGAGAACTTCACAGAACCGCAGGAGGAGGCCGCTCAGCCCGTCGCATCCGGTGCTGCCCTCCTGATAGCCCCAGGCCCACAGCCCTGCAGGTCAAGGCTCCTTCAAACGCGTAGGGAGCTTCCTCCCTTCCCCACCCCACCACTTGTCCTTGCTCCCCCTCCAACCGTGGAGTCACACAGCACGGAGACAGGCCCTTCGGCCCAACTGGTCCATGCCGGCCACTGCCTCCTCCCCACTAGTCCCAGTTACCTATGTTCAGGCTATAACCCTCCAAGCACCCATTCAAACGCCTCTTAAATGTTGCAGTTGTACCCGCCCTGACCACTTCCTCTGGCAGCTCGTTCCAGGTACTCCCCACCCTGTGTGAAGGAGTTACCTCTCAGCTCTCTTTTAAATCTTGTATCTGTGCCCTCTAGTTATAGAAATCCTTACGGAGATTACTTTACACCTCTGCCACCCCCTCCTCCCCCCCTCCAAAACACACACTCCCCAGGTCCTTAAGAGTCACAAAATCACGCAGGTCAGGCCCACTGAGGCTGCATGCATTTACACTCCTCTGGCACTGACTCCACATCCCTGTCAAGCCACCCCCCTCGCCCCCCCCCCGCCCAGATTCTACCACCCCACTTACACACTGGGGGCAATTTACCTAACAGCCCCCATGTCTTTAAGATGTGGCAGGAAACCAGAGCATCTGGGGTGGGTGGGGGGAACCCATGCACGGGGGGGCGGAGAAGGTTCAAACCCCATATAGACAGCACCCGTTGGTCGGGATCGGACCCAGCTCACTGGCGCTGTGATGCAGCAGTGCGGCACTCCACATTAACATTTCTGCTCTGGAACACGTGTCGGTTCGACGGCGTCACTGAGAGCCCGCAGCATTAAACCCCTTTGCCAGTCTCCCCTCTGTTCCAAAGGGAACCACTTCAGCCTCCCCAGTCTTTCCCCTCGGCCATGAGTATCCCAGTGCGGGCAACCCCTTCGTGCACCCCTCCGTACTCTCTCCCCAGCCCCACCGTAACATCCCCATAGTGTGGTGACCAGAGCACAAGAAATAGTCTCCCCCTCCCCACCCCCAGAGAATAAGATCCATACTGATCTTTCACCTCAGCTCCTTCCTTTGCCATAGCTCAACATCCACTGATTTCCTTGTCATCCTGTCCATCCCTGTTGTGGATTTACTCTGCCACTGGACTTCCACAAGCCCCTGGAGGAAAGAATCACCACCAGAATGGCAACTGCCTCTCGTCTGTCCTGAGTGGTCAACCCCTTATAACTGAGACGTCTCAGCCTAGGGAAATGTCAACACTGAATCTACCCCGTCCAGTCCCATATGGGTTTGGTACGTTTCCATGAGATCACCTCTCATCGGTTGGGCTGCTGGGAGGTCAAACATCCCAGGACACCACTGCAGGAGTTCCTCTGGGCAGTGTCCTCCACCGAACCACCTTCAGCTGCTTCAATCGGCTTCCTTCACAAGTCCGGAGGTGGGGAATGTTTGTTGTTTGAACTCCGGTCGGCCAATGAAGGAGCCCACCTTGTGCAGGCAGTGAGACCGTCAGGCACAGACTAGACAAACAGTGTTAACGTTCCTGCCACACAGGTGCCAGGCAAGGCCCCATCGACAAGAGAGTCTAAACCACCCATCCTCAGCGTTCAGGGGCAGTACCATCGCCGTGTCTCTCACCACCAACATCTGGGGGTGGGGGTGGGAGTAACCCAGCTGGAAGGAAAACACAACGATGCTGGAGGAACTCTGCAGGCCAGGCAGCATCCGCGGAGAAAAGCAGGCGGTCAACGTTTCGGGTCAGAGACCCTTCTTCAGGACTGAAGAGAGGAAAAGGGGTAAGCCCGATATATAGGAGGGAAAAGCAGAGCAGTGATAGGTGGACAAAAGAAGGGAGGCGGGGTGGGCACAGGGAGGTGATAGGTAGATGCAGGTAAGAGATGGTGATGGGCAGGTGTGGGGGGGAGGGGAGAGCAGATCCACCGGGGGGTGGCTCAAAGGTAAGGAGGGAAAGGAAAACAGAAGGTAGGAAAGAAAAAGGCTAGGTAAGGGAAGAAGAGAAGCCGCATGGTGGGTGGGGGGTGGTTTGTGGGGAAGGGGAGAAGGGAATACCTAAAGTGGGAGAATTCAATGTCCATGCCGTTAGGCTACAAGGTTCCAAGATGGAAAATGAGGTGCTGTTCCTCCAGTTTGCACTTGGAATTCTCCTGGCAGTGGAGGCCGAGGACTGACACATCAGTGATAGTGTGGGAGGGGGAGTTGAAGTGACCGGCAATGAGGAGACGTTTCTCTAATAACCCAGCTGAACTAGTCCTGTACACAGCATGACTACAAAAACCACGTCAAAGGCAGATGACTCACCTCCTGTACCCAGTGGGGAATGGAGGGATATGGATCCTACTGCGTGCAGGAGGGATTGGCAACGTGTTCAGCGTAGACATCGTGGGCCGAAGGGCCTGTTCCTGTGCGATGCTGTTCTGTTCTACAAGGGCCCACCCACCATCGACAAGGTCGGGAGAGTGATGGAACACTGCCCGTATGCCCAGCTGAGTGTGGGAGCCCGCAAGGTGGCACCCCGCCCACAGTGGCTGCAGTGTGCACCATCAACAAAAGGCACAGCGGTCACTGACCCTGCCCACACCGACAGCATCCCTCAAACCCGTCACTCCCACCGCCGGGAACAGCAGAGACGGGCTCCCCTCTGAGTTATCCTGAGATGTACGTTGCTGTTCCTTCACCAACGCTGAGTCTGGACCCCAGATCTCTCCCCAGCAGTGCCAACAACACCTTCTCAGGGCTTGGCCTTGCCAGCAACACCCAGACCACAACAAGGGAACAAATCATGTAGCGGTCAGCGCAACGCTACAACAGCGCCAGCGACCCCGGTTCAATTCCAGCCGCTGCCTGTGAGGAGTGTGTACGTTCTCTCTGTGTCTCTGCGTGGGTTTCCCTCCAGGTGCTCTGGTTTCCTCCCACATTCCAAAAGACGTCCAAAAGATGAGATCTCTTTATTAGTCACATGTACATTGAAACACACAGTGAAATGCATCTTTTGCGTAGAGTGTTCTGGGGGCAGCCTGCAAGTGTCGCCACGCTTCCGGCACCAACAATAGCATGACCACAACTTCCTAACCCATACGTCTTTGGAATGTGGGAGGAAACTGGAGCACCCGGAGGAAACCCAGGCAGACACGGGGAGAATGTACAAACTCCTTACAGACAATGGCGGGAATTGAACCCGGGTCGCTGGCGCTGTGATAGCGTTACGCTAACTGCTACACTACCGTGCCTGCCGTTAGGAAGTCGTGGGCGTGCTATGTTGGTGACACTTGTGGGCTGCCCCCCAGAGAACTCTCCGCAAAAAGATGCATTTCACTGTGTGTTTCGATGTACACGTGACCAATAAAGACATCTTATAACACTTATCTTAGAGTGCTTGCTTTCTGAACTGGTTTCATAACTCGCAGTGATTCGCCTACCAGCACACAGCAACACCTTTCAATCCCTCACCAGTTAAGAGCAAAACACCACCATACTACTTCTTGGATAGCTCATGATACTCAATCTGTGGCCCACTATTTTTAAGCATAACATAAAGTTGTTGGATACCCAACTGGAAAGCAAACACACATGCACGCCGACCAAGCTTGGGGTAATCTACTGTTCCTTCTGAAGGCACAAGAACTCTCTCTTCCCTTCACTGCCGCGTCAGCCTTGCCCATCCTACCTGAGGATATCCCCCTCTTCAATGCATGTAACCGGAACAGGGCCCTCTCCTGCAGGATGTGCCAATCACCTTCCATTTCCCAAAACCGAGCCAGCGGCAGCTGCCTTCCCAACAGATTGGAGATGCGGTGATTTGGGAAGCTCCCTCCACCCTCCCCGCCTCCCCACTCCACACACTTGTACCTGAAACACCACTCCTCCCCAGCTGAGATAAGGCAATTAAGATATGAAACTATCTCCGCTGTATCACTGAACCATGCCCTTCAGCTTTACACTGGTGGGGGCTGGGCAGGCGGAGGGAGAGCCGGGGAAGAGATGAGCCAATCAACGGGCAATTGGCTGAACCCCAGGCTAGTCAGGGAAGGCGAGACAGTGGTGGCGAGGCGAGGCGAGGCGAGGCAGCGCGCACTCAGCTGAAGCAGGAAGGAATCAGAACAAGGCCCTCTCTGGGTTACGAACACCCGGCCCGTGTACAGCCCGTGCGCACGAGTGAGCATTTGGGGGGAACCGGGGGGGGGGGGGGAGGGAAGGGGAGCATGGTAGCCCAGTGGCTTGTGTGACGTTATTACAGCATCAGCAATCGGGGTTCAATTCCCGCTGCTGCCTGCAAGGAGCTTGTACGTTCTCCCTGTGCCCGCGTTGGTTCGCTCCCACATTCCAAAGACGTATGGGTAGGCTGACGTGGGTGTAACATGCCCCTATCTGCGGGCAACAAGACCCAGACAATGCGCAGGCGCGGGCTGAGTTGCGACAGGTGACACTTGAGCTACAGAGCAGCGTCTCCGGGAGGGAATCCGATCACCTCACCCCCGAATCCATAACCAAGTCCCCACCCGCTCTGTCAACATCCAAGGGGGAATCACTGGTGACCGGGAACTCAATCAGATCGGCCACGTAAATACAGCGGCTGATGGAGAATCGACTCCCCTTCGACCACCCGGTTTATGCTTCATCAAGGTGGCCGCATGGTGCATCACCTTCAAAATGTTGTGCGCCCAAAAGAAACCATCTCCACGTCCATGTGTTAGAGCTCCCTAGGACCTTGTACACTGCAACCACGTCCCCACTCCAGAAGGTACAACCTAGCCCAGGCTTGCTTCGGAAGGGAACTCGTCCATTCCAAGTGCCCGTGAAGCAGACCCACTCTCAACGGCTTCCGATACATCAACCTTCTTCCTTGAAGGGGACTGGTGCGGGCTCAGCGCCCCCGTCCCACTCTGCAATACGCACCAGTCCACCGACACAGAGAATGACGCAACGGCCTTCCAGCCCCTCCCTCTCTCATCACAACAGCACCACCTGCCCCCTGACACGGCGTTGGACCCCTCTCCACAACCAAATGGCACCCCCTCTTCCACCTCAACCTAGCACCCACTCCCTCAATGCCCTCCCTCCCAACCCCTCCCGAACATTCCTTCCTCCACTCTCAGCTCCCCCAACATCATCCCCCCTTGCCCCACAGATGCCCCAATCTTCACTTGTATCCTCCCCCTCCCCAATACTCCCCCCTCTCCACCACCCCTCCACCTCCCCATTAGCCCTCCTTACCCCTTCTACACCCCTTCTTCCCCTCCCCACCACCCTTCCCTCCCTCCAACCATTCCACCTCCCCTTTTGCCTCAAATTCATCCTAAACATTTCTCACGTCCCCTTCACCCCCTCTCATCCCCCCACAACCCTCCCACCACCACCCCCAACCCCTCTCTCCAAATTCCTCCCACCAACAATCCCTTCCCACCACCACCCCCACTTCCCACCACCCATTCCTGTCTCTCACACCTCCTCCTCTGCTCCCACCAGCCCTCCTCTCCACTGCCCACCACTCTACCGGCTCCCCTTCACCCCTCTACACCCTCCCTCCATCCCTTCCCACCCACTTCCCTTCCCTACCTCCCATCACCTCACTACCCTCCCTCCACAATCCCACCACCTCCTTCCTCCTATCACCCACCCTGCGTCCCTTCCTATCTCTCTCCACTCCCTCTCCCCTCCATCTCTCCCTCTCTCCCCTACCCCTCACCCTCCTGTCTTTCCTACTCCCTCTCCTCCCCCTCCCTCTCTCCCTACCCTGCCCCTTTCCTCTCCCCACACTCCCCCTTTTCCTACGATCCTCCGTCCTCACTTCTTCCCCCCACCCACCTTCACCTCCCCAACCTCTCCCCTTCCTCTCCCACTCCCCTCACTCCACAACCCCTCTCCCACTCCTGCTCCCACCCCCAATGCCCACCACCCCATCACGCACCCTCCCCGCTTCATCCTCCCCACCCTTCTGCTCTCCCCGACACCTCCCTCTCCCCTTCCCCTCTCCTCCTGCACACCCCTACCCTCCCCCTCCCCCCCATCCCTCTCCCCCTGCACACCCCTACCCTCCCCCTCCCCCCCATCCCTCTCCCCCCACTTCTCCTCCACCCCTCCCCAACCCTCTCCCCCGGCCACACCCCCCCACCCCTCCCTCCCTCCCTCTCCCCCCACTTCTCCTCCACCCCTCCCCAACCCTCTCCCCCGGCCACACACCCCCACCCCTCCCTCCCTCCCCCCCACCCCTCCCCAACCCTCGCCCCCGGCCCCTCCCCCCCACCCCTCCTCAACCTCCCTACCCCCACCCATCCTCCCCCCATCTACCCCCACCCCTCCCCTTTCCCCTCCCTCCCCCTCCCGCCTCCCCTCCCTCGTCCCCGTCCCTCCACCCTCTCCCTCCTCCCCTCTCCTCTGCTCCCCTCCCCCTTCTCCCCCCTCTCCTCCCCCTCTCTCCCTCCCCTCCCCTCTCTCCCTCCCCCTCCCCTCCCTCTCCCCCTCTCTCTCTCCCCCCCTCCCCCTCCCCTCTCTCCCACCCCCCTCCCCTCCCTCCTCCCCCTCCCTCTCCCTCCTCCACTCCCTCTCCCCCCTCCACTCCCTCTCCCCCCTCCACTCCCTCTCCTCCCCCTCCCTCTCCCCCCTCCCCCTCCCTCTCCCCCCTCCCCTCTCTCTCCTTCCTCCCCCTCCCTCTCCCTCCTCCCCCTCCCCTCTCTCTCCCTCCTCTCCCCCCCTCCTCCTCCCCTCCCCTCCCCTCTCCCCCCTCTCTCCCCTCCCCTCATCCCCCTCCCCTCTCCCCTCCCTCTCCCTCCCCCTCTCTCTCTCCCCCCTCCCCCTCCCCTCTCTCCCCTCCCTCTCCCTCTCTCTCCCCCCTCCCCCTCCCCTCTCTCCCCTCCCCCTCCCTCCTCCACTCCCTCTCTCCCCTCCCTCTCCCCCCTCCCCTCCCTCTCCCTCCTCCCCTCCTTCCCCCTCCCCTCCCTCTCCCTCCTTCCCCCTCCCCTCCCTCTCCCTCCTTCCCCCTCCCCTCCCTCTCCCTCCTTCCCCCTCCCCTCCCTCTCCCCCTCCTTCCCCCTCCCCTCCCTCTCCCCCTCCCCTCCCTCTCCCCCTCCTTCCCCCTCCCCTCCCTCTCCCCCTCCTTCCCCCTCCCCTCCCTCTCCCTCCCTCCCCCTCCCCTCCCTCTCCCTCCCTCCCCCTCCCCTCCCTTCCCCCTCCACTCCCTCTCCTCCCTCCCGCTCCCCTCCCTCTCCCCCTCCTTCCCCCTCCCCTCCCTCTCCCTCCCTCCCCCCCCTCCCTCTCCCTCCCCTCCCTCCCCCCCTCCTTCCCCTCCCCTCCCTCTCCCTCCCTCCCCCCCCTCCCTCTCCCTCCCCTCCCTCTCCCCCTCCTTCCCCCTCCCCTCCCTCTCCCTCCCTCCCCCCCCTCCCTCCCTCCCTCCCCCTCCCCTCCCTCTCTCCCCCTCCCCTCCCTCTCTCCTCTCCCTCCCTCCCTCCTCCCCCTCCCCCTCCCTCCTCCCCCTCCCTCTCTCCCCTCCCTCCCCTCCCCCTCCCTCCCCTCCCCCTCCCGCCCCTCCCCCTCCCCCCCCTCCCTCCCCCTCCCCTCCCTCCCCCTCCCCTCCCTCTCCCCCTCCCCTCCCTCTCTCCCCCTCCCCTCCCTCTCTCCCCCTCCCCTCCCTCTCTCCTCTCCCTCCCCCCCTCCCCCTCCCTCCCTCCTCCCCCTCCCCCTCCCTCCTCCCCCTCCCTCTCCCTCCCTCCCCTCCCTCTCCCTCCCCTCCCTCCCCTCCCTCTCCCTCCTCCTCCCCTCCCTCCCTCTGACACTCACCTCCCTCTCCCTCCTCCTCCCCTCCCCTCCCTCTCCCTCCTTCCCCTCCCCTCCCTCTCCCTCCTTCCCCCTCCCCTCCCTCTCCCCCTCCCTCCCCCTCCCCTCCCTCCCCCCCTCCTTCCCCCTCCCCTCCCTCTCCCCCTCCCTCCCCCTCCCCTCCCTCTCCCTCCCTCCCCCTCCCCTCCCTCTCCCCCTCCTTCCCCCTCCACTCCCTCTCCCTCCCTCCCCCTCCCCTCCCTCTCCCCCTCCTTCCCCCTCCCCTCCCTCTCCCTCCCTCCCCCCCCTCCCTCTCCCTCCCCTCCCTCCCCCCCCTCCTTCCCCCTCCCCTCCCTCTCCCTCCCTCCCTCCCCCCCCTCCCTCTCCCTCCCCTCCCTCTCCCCCTCCTTCCCCCTCCCCTCCCCCTCCCTCCCTCCCTCCCCCCCCCTCCCTCCCTCCCCCTCCCTCCCTCCCTCCCTCCCCCCCCCTCCCTCCCCCCCCTCCCTCCCCTCCCCTCCCCTCCCTCCCTCCCCTCCCCTCCCTCTCTCCCCCTCCCCTCCCTCTCTCCCCCTCCCCTCCCCCCCCTCCCCCTCCCTCCCTCCTCCCCCTCCCCCTCCCTCCTCCCCCTCCCTCCCCCCCCTCCCTCTCCCTCCCCTCCCTCCCCTCCCTCTCCCTCCCTCCCCTCCCTCCCCTCCCTCCCTCCCTCCCCCTCCCCTCCCTCTCTACCACTCCCCTCCCTCTCTCCCCCTCCCCTCCCTCTCTCCCCCTCCCCTCCCTCTCTCCCCCTCCCCTCCCTCTCCCCCCCTCCCCTCCTCCCCCTCCCCCTCCCTCCTCCCCCTCCCTCTCCCTCCCTCCCCTCCCTCTCCTCCCTCTCCCTCCCTCCCCTCCCTCTCCCTCCCTCCCCTCCCTCTCCCTCCCTCCCCTCCCTCTCCCTCCTCCTCCCTCCCTCTCCCTCCCCTCCCTCTCCCTCCCCTCCCTCCTCTCCCTTTCCCTCTCTCTCTCTCTCCCTCCCCCTTTTCCTCTCCCTCTCCCCCCGCCCCCCCTTCTCCCCGCCCCCGGACTCACGGGCTTTGCCGCCGGACCCCGCGGCCGCCTCGGCCCAGGAGCTGGTTCGGGGCCGGCTGCCGCTCATGTTGCGGGGGCGGCGGCCTGCCCGCTCGGCGCTGTGGCTCTGCCGGGCGCGCTGCGCTCTCAGCGCCGGCTGCCGACCTCCCGGCTCCGCATCCCGCCACAGGCCGCAGGCCTCAGGCCCCGCCCCGCCCGCCGGCGCACGGCCCGCCGGGAGTGAGGTCGGACTACAACTCCCAGCGGGCGCCGCGCGGCCCCGTGCGCAGGCGCGGAGTCTGCTGTCCGCGGGGGGAGTGAGGGGGGGGGGAGTGAGGGGGAGTGAGGGGGGAGGGGTATTGGGGGAAGGGTAGTGAGGGGGGTGGGGTAGTGAGGGGGGAGGGGTAGTGAGGGGGGAGGGGTAGTGAGGGGGAGGGTAGTGAGGGGGTGGGGTATTAGGGAAGGGTAGTGAGGGGGGAGGGGTAGTGAGGGGGGAGGGGTAGTGAGGGGGAGGGTAGTGAGGGGGGTGGTAGTTGGGGGGAGGGTAGTGAGGGGGGTGGTAGTTGGGGGGAGGGTAGTGAGGGGGAGGGGTAGTGAGGGGGAGGGGTATTGGGGGAAGGGTAGTGAGGGGGAGGGGTAGTGAGGGGGAGGGTAGTGAGGGGGTGGGGTATTAGGGAAGGGTAGTGAGGGGGGAGGGGTAGTGAGGGGGTGGGGTATTAGGGAAGGGTAGTGAGGGGGGTGGGGTAGTGAGGGGGGAGGGTAGTGAGGGGGGAGGGGTAGTGAGGGGGAGGGTAGTGAGGGGGTGGGGTATTAGGGAAGGGTAGTGAGGGGGGAGGGGTAGTGAGGGGGGTGGTAGTTGGGGGGAGGGTAGGGAGGGGGGTGGTAGTTGGGGGGAGGGTAGTGAGGGGGAGGGGTAGTGAGGGGGAGGGGTATTGGGGGAAGGGTAGTGAGGGGGAGGGGTAGTGAGGGGGTGGGAGTGAGGGGTAGTGAGGGGGCGGGGGGAGGGGTAGTGAGGGGGCGGGGGGGAGGGGTAGTGAGGGGGTGGGGTATTAGGGAAGGGTAGTGAGGGGGGAGGGGTAGTGAGGGGGGTGGTAGTTGGGGGGAGGGGTAGTGAGGGGGTGGGGTATTAGGGGGGAGGGTAGTGAGGGGGGTGGTAGTTGCGGGGAGGGTAGTGAGGGGGGTGGTAGTTGGGGGGAGGGTAGTGAGGGGGGAGGGGTAGTGAGGGGGAGGGTAGTGAGGGGGTGGGGTATTAGGGAAGGGTAGTGAGGGGGGAGGGGTAGTGAGGGGGGTGGTAGTTGGGGGGAGGGTAGTGAGGGGGGTGGTAGTTGGGGGGAGGGTAGTGAGGGGGAGGGGTAGTGAGGGGGAGGGGTATTGGGGGAAGGGTAGTGAGGGGGAGGGGTAGTGAGGGGGTGGGAGTGAGGGGTAGTGAGGGGGCGGGGGGAGGGGTAGTGAGGGGTGGGGGGGAGGGGTAGTGAGGGGGTGGGGTATTAGGGAAGGGTAGTGAGGGGGGAGGGGTAGTGAGGGGGGTGGTAGTTGGGGGGAGGGTAGTGAGGGGGGTGGTAGTTGGGGGGAGGGTAGTGAGGGGGGAGGGGTAGTGAGGGGGAGGGTAGTGAGGGGGAGGGGTATTGGGGGAAGGGTAGTGAGGGGGGAGGGGTAGTGAGGGGGTGGGGTATTAGGGGGGAGGGTAGTGAGGGGGGTGGTAGTTGGGGGAAGGGTAGTGAGGGGGGTGGTAGTTGGGGGGAGGGTAGTGAGGGGGGTGGTAGTTGGGGGGAGGGTAGTGAGGGGGGAGGGGTAGTGAGGGGGAGGGTAGTGAGGGGGTGGGGTATTAGGGAAGGGTAGTGAGGGGGGAGGGGTAGTGAGGGGGGAGGGGTAGTGAGGGGGAGGGTAGTGAGGGGGAGGGGTATTGGGGGAAGGGTAGTGAGGGGGGAGGGGTAGTGAGGGGGTGGGGTATTAGGGGGAGGGTAGTGAGGGGGGTGGTAGTTGGGGGGAGGGTAGTGAGGGGGGTGGTAGTTGGGGGGAGGGTAGTGAGGGGGAGGGGTAGTGAGGGGGAGGGTAGTGAGGGGGTGGGGTATTAGGGAAGGGTAGTGAGGGGGGAGGGGTAGTGAGGGGGGTGGTAGTTGGGAGGGTAGTGAGGGGGTGGGGTATTGGGGAAGGGTGGTGAAGGGGGAGGGGGTGGGGTACAGGGGGGTGGTAGTTGGGGGAGGGTAGTGAGGGGGTGGGGTAGTGAGGAGGAGGGTAGTGAGTGGGTGGGGTATTGGTAGTGAGGGGGGTGGGTAGTGAGGGGGGTTGGGCAGTGAGGGGGCGGGTAGTCGGGGGCGGGGTAGTGAGGTGGAGTGAGGGGGGTGGGGTAGTGAGGGGGGAGGGTTGTGGGGGGTGGGGTAGTGAGGGGGAGGGTAGTGAGGGGGTGGGGTATTGGGGAAGGGGAGTGAGGGGAGTGGGGTAGTGAGTGGGGTGGTAGTTGGGAGGGTAGTGTGGGGGGTAGTGAGGGTGTTGGGGTAAAGGGGGAGGGTAGTGAGGGGGTGGGGTATTGAGGGGGGTTGGTAGTGAGGGTTGTGGTAGTGGGGGGAAGGGTAGTGAGGAGGTGTGTAGTGAGGGGTGGTGGGTAGTGAGGGGTGTGTAGTAGTGAGGGAATCAATAATGAGGGACGTAAGTAGTGAGGAAGGTGAGTATTGAGGGCATGTGGTAGTGAGGGGAGTGAGTAGTTGGGGGGTCGGTCGTGAGTGATCTCTACTGGGGTCGTAGTGATGTCGGTGTCATGCACAGGGGTCGTGGTGAGGAGGGTCGTAAGAGATCGGTTTACAGGGGTTGTAGTGTGGGTGGTGTAGTGAGAGATCTGTGTGCAGGGGTCATTGTGAGAGGGATGTAGTTTGGGAGGGTCGTGAGGGGCTGTAGTAAAGGGTCTGTTCAGGGTTGTAGTGAGGGATCTGTATACGGGTTGTAGTGAGGGGTGTATAATGAAGGTTTGTGTACAGTGGAGTCTTGTGAGGGGGTTATATAGTAGGTTTGTGTTGTAAGGGGGTTGTGTACTGTGGGTTCTTGTAGTTGGAGGTTGTATGGTGAAGGGATTGTAGCAAAGGGGTTGTGCACAGTGGTCTTGTGGTGTATTCTGTACAGCGAGGGGTCATAGTGAGGGATGTTGTTGTGGGGATTGTATTGTGAGGGGATTGTGCACAGTGGCCTTACAATGAGTGGTCTTACACTGAGTACGTGGACAAGAGAGATGCAGATGCCATGGACCAAGCGCGGGCAGAAGGGAGTAGCTCACTGAACAACACAGTTGGCATGGACAAGTGGGGCCGAACGGCCTGTTTCCGTGCTGTAAGAATCTGAGTGGCCATACATGGAGCAGTCTCACGGTGAGGGGATTGTATGTGAGGGGTGTGAACAGTGAGGGGTGTGTACAGTGAGGGGATTGTATGTGAGCAGTGTGTATAGTGAGGGGTGTGTACAGTGAGGAGCTTGTATACAGTGGTCTTCTCGTGAATAGATTGTGTGCAGTGCAACACAGTCGGCATCGCTGAGTTGGGCCAAAGGGCCTGTTTTCCGTCCTGTGAGACTCTGAGTGGTCCTAGGGGGAGAGGTCTTAAAATGAAGGAATTGTACATGGAGAGGTCTTATAGTGCGAGGAATTTACACAGTGATTTTAGTAAGGGAGTTTTCCACTGATTTTTATCGTGAGGTCGAATTTCTAGAGGGTGGTCTTACAGTGAGGGGAATCTTGTGGAGAGATCTTACACTGGTGGAGAGAATTTTACAGAGAGCTCTTACAGTGGGGGGAGTTTACAGAGAGAGATGTTACAGTGAGGATTTTTACAGACAGTGGTTTTACAGTGGGGGGATTTTTACAGGAGGGGTTTACAGTGACAGATGTTAGAGTGAGGGGGGTTTTACAGTTTCTTATACAGTGAGGGGGTAGTGATACACCGATTTATTTTACAAGGGGATCAATAGTGCAGTATATGTTATAGTGAAAGGGTATTTACATTGAGGGTGGGTTTTACTGAGGGGGCATTTACATTGAGGGCGTGTTTTACTGAGGGAGGGTTTTTACTGAGGGGGCATTTACATTGAGTGTGGGTTTTACTGAGGGGGCGTTTTACAGAGGGGGCATTTACATTGAGGGTGGGTTTTATGAGGGTGTGTTTTACTGGGGGGTATTTACATTTAGGGTGTGTTTTACTGAGGGGGTATTTTCATTGAGGGTGGGTTTTACTGAGGGTGGGTTTTACTGAGGGGGTATTTACATTGAGAGTGGGCTTTACTGAGGGGGTATTTACATTGAGGGTGGGTTTTTACTGAGGGTGGGTTTTACTGATGGGGTATTTACATTGAGGGTGGGTGGGTTTTACTGAGGGGGTATTTACATTGAGGGTGGGTTTTTACTGAGGGTGGGTTTTACTGAGGGGGTATTTACATTGAGGGTGGGGTGGGTTTTACTGAGGGTGGGTTTTACTGAGGGGGTATTTACATTGAGGGTGGGTTTTACTGAGGGGGCATTTACATTGTGGGTGGGTTTTATGAGGGAGTATTTGCTTTGAGGGGTTTTTACTGAGGGTGGGTTTTACAGGGGGTATTTACATTGAGGGTAGGTTTTACTGAGGGGCTATTTACATTGAGGGTGGATTTTACCAAGGGGGTATTTGCATTGAGGGTGGGTTTTACTGAGGGTGGGTTTTACTGAAGGGGTATTTACATTGAGGGTGCATTTTACCGAGGGGGTATTTGCATTGAGGGTGGGTTTTACCGAGGGGGTATTTACATTGAGGGTGCATTTTACCGAGGGGGTATTTGCATTGAGGGTGGGTTTTACTGAGGGGGTATTTACATTGAGGGTGCGTTTTACTGGGGGGTATTTGCATTGAGAGTGGGTTTTACTGAGGGGGTATTTGCATTGAGGGTGGGTTTTACCGAGGGGATATTTGCATTGAGGGTGGGTTTTACTGAGGGTGGGTTTTACTGAGGGGGTATTTACATTGAGGGTGGGTTTTACTGAGGAGGTATTTACATTGAGGGTGGGTTTTTACTGAGGGTGGGTTTTACTGAGGGGGCATTTACATCGAGGGTGGGATTCACGGGGTGGGGGTGCCGACATTGAGGGTAGGTGGAGAGGGGGCGGTGGAGAACGGCCCCCCACATCCCGTACTGACCTGAGGGCGCTGTACCCGTTCGGTGAGTGAGTGAGTCCACCAGCGAACACATGGGCCAGGCGTTGTTTAACTGTACAGTTTATTTTTGATGTCTGACACTCAAGTTACAAAAATGACGTGGATTAACGTCACTGTACACATCAAGCTCGTGAAACACACCAGAACACCTACTCACTAGCACAGGACACAGAGACTAGCACATCTTAACAGACGTCCAAATGATAAAACCAAAACGAGGGGAAGGGGTGGGGTGGAGGGGAGGGGAAGGGGTGGGGTGGAGGGGAGGGGAAGGGGTGGGGTGGGGTGGAGGGGAGGGGAAGGGGTGGAGGGAAGGGGTGGGGTGGAGGGGAGGGGAGGGGAAGGGGTGGGGTGGAGGGGAGGGGAGGGGAAGGGGTGGGGTGGAGGGGAGGGGAAGGGGTGGGGGGAGGAGAGTTGGGGATGTCGAGGAGGGGTGGGGAGGAGGGGGTGTCGGGGAGGAGTAGGGGGAGTTGCGGATGTCGGGGAGGGGTGTCGGGGAGGGATGTCGGTGAGGGGAGGGGGTGGGGCGAGGTTGGGGATATCAAGGAGGGGAGGGGGTGTCGGAGGGGAGTGGGTGGCGGGGAGGGAGTGGCGGGGAGGGGAGGGGATGTCGAAGGGGTGTTGGGGAGAGGGGAGGGGTGTCGGGGGTGTTGGGGGAGGAGGGAGGGGAGGGATGTTGGGGTGTCGGGGAGGGGTGGCGCGAGGGGCGTTGGGGAGGAGGGGTGGCAGGGAGGGGTATGGGAGGGAGGGGGTGTCAGTGAGGGGCGTGTAGTGAGGAGGAGGTGGGAGGTGTCAGTGAGGGGATGGGGGATTGTCAGTGAGAAGAGGTGTCAGGGAGGTGGGGGACAGGGTGTCAGTGGGGTTGGGGGCAGAGTGGACGGGGTGGAGGAGGACGGTGTCAGTGGGGGGGTGTAGTGAGGAGGGGGGGTGTGGGGTTGGTGGAAGAGGGAGGTGGACGGGGAGGGGGTCAAGTTGTTGGGTGGGAGATGGTGTAGTGAGGAGGGGGGGTGTGGGGTTGGTGGAAGAGGGAGGTGGACAGGGTGTCAGTAGTGGGGAGGGGGACAGGGTGTCAGTGAGAGACGGACGTGGACACCCACACCTGGACCGGGCCTCTGGTGAAGACAGATCAGGGGGTGCCCACAAACACCCTCCTCCCCCATCACTGCCACTCCACACCGAGGCCCCGAGGGGGCAGGGGAAGCCTCGTGCCCAGCTCTGCGGTGTCGCGGTGAGACGCTGGGGCTCAGGGCCCCATTACCATGGCGACCCCGGGCTCTGGGATGAAGGTCCCAGGACCAGAGGGTCTCCTGCTGGAAGGTTGGCTCCAGTTCAGGGCTGCGCTGGGGGAAGGACGGTGGCGGCGCTGGTGTCGGTGCCTCTCCTGGACCCTTGTTGGTGTATCAGATGGCAGGGCACATACACCCCCTCCCTTGAGCACCTGTTATGGGCAGCGAGGCCCCGCCTCAGCCCAGGAGATGCTGCCGCAGGAGTGTGGCACTGGTGGGAAATGGTGAGCCGGGGCTGGGACAGACATAAGCGGTGCAGGAGCCCTGGCAAGCTGCTCCCACAGCACAGGCAGACCGGCCCAGGCAGGGGGCTGAGCCCAGCTCACACACAGCAGTGAGGGTCCGGCCTGCCTGGCGAGGGGCAGGGTGGGAGCAGGGCCGCAGAGACCGTGGCAGTGCTGGCCCAAGGCTGTCTCACTGGACGGCAGCGTGGGGCAGGGTTGACCGCAAAGGACGGGGGTTCAGGTAGCGGAAGGGGAGGGTGTGGGGCCGGACGATGGAACCGGCATCCGCAGGGAATGGGTGACGGGGAGGAGCTGGATCAGGATGAGAAGGGAAGTTGGAGCTTGGAGGGTGGACGCGTGGGCAGGAAGCAGTGGAGGGGGTAAATCAGTTGTAGGGGTGAGAGTGAAGGGTAAGGGTGGGGGGGGTTTAGTGATGGGTGTGGTGGTGTTGGGACTGGGGTTCCATGATGGGGGGGGGTGGTGGGATTGGGGGTTGGTGATGGAGGGGTATAGTTGGAATTAGGGTTAGAGAGTGATGTTGGGGAGTAACGGAGGTGTTCACTGACCTGTGTGTCAGTGACAGGTTGTGTGAGTGTGTCAGTGACGGGGGGGGGGGGGGGGGGGCGGGTGTCAGTCAGTGACGGGGTGTGTGTGTGGGTGTGTCAGTGACGGGGAGTGTGTCAGTCAGTGACGGGGAGTGTGTCAGTCAGTGACAGGGAGTGTGTGTGTGTCAGTGACAGGTGTGTGTATGTGTGTGTGTCAGTGACGGGGGTGTGTGTGTGTGAGAGAGTGATGGGGGTGTGTGTGTGTCAGTGACGGGGAGTGTGTGTGTCAGTGACAGGTGTGTATGTGTGTGTGTCAGTGACGGGTGTGTATGTGTGTGTCAGTGACGGGTGTGTGTGTGTGTCAGTGACGGGGAGTGTGTGTGTCAGTGACGGGGAGTGTGTGTGTCAGTGACGGGTGTGTATGTGTGTGTCAGTGACGGGTGTGTGTGTTAATGATGGGGGTGTGTGTGTGTGTGTCAGTGACGGGGAGTGTGTGTGTCAGTGACGGGTGTGTATGTGTGTGTGTCAGTGACGGGGGTGTGTGTGTGTCAGTGACAGGTGTGTATGTGTGTGTCAGTGACAGGGGTGTGTGTGTGTGTCAGTGATGGGGTGTGTGCGACGGTGGGTGTGCGTGTGTCAGTGACAGGGTTGTGTGTGTGTCAGTGACGGGGTGTGCGCGTGTGTCAGTGACGGGGGTGTGTGTGTGTCAGTGACGGGTGTGTATGTGTGTGTCAGTGACGGGGTGTGTGCGACGGTGTGTGTGCGTGTGTCAGTGACAGGGTTGTGTGTGTGTCAGTGACGTGCGTGTGTCAGTGACGGGGTGCGTGTCAGTGACGGGGTGTGCGTGTGTCAGCGACGGTGTGTGTGTGCGTGTGTCAGCGACGGGGGTGTGTGCGTGTGTCAGCAACGGGGGTGTGTGCGTGTGTCAGCGACGGGTGTGTGTGTGTGTCAGCGACGGTGTGTGAGGGTGGGTGTAGGTTGATGGAGTTCGGGGTGGTCTGATGGGGGTGATGGAGTGGTGGTGGGGGGGGTTGATGGAGTGGGGGGAATCAGTGATGCTGTGGGGGGTAGTGGGGGGATTCAGTGATGGATTGGTGGGAGGGATAAGGGAGGGGCGCAGTGATGGGATGGTGATGGTGTGGGGGGATGGTGGGTGGGTGGGGGGATGGAGGGGGGCAGTGATGGGGGTGGATGGAGTTGGGGGGATAAGGGAGTGGGGGACAGTGATGGGACGATGGTGTGGGGGGTGGTGGGCTGATGGAGTTGGGTCAGGGTGTGGGGGGTGGTGGGTGGGGGGGGGGCTGATGGAGTTGGGTCAGGGTGTGGGGGGTGGTGGGTGGGGGGGGGCTGATGGAGTTGGGAGTCAGGGTGTGGGGGTGGTGGGTGGGGGGGGATGATGGAGTTGGGAGTCGGTGTGGGGGTGGTGGGTGGGGGGGATGATGGAGTTGGGTCAGGGTGTGGTGGGTGGGGGGGGCTGATGGAGTTGGGAGTCAGGGTGTGGGGGGTGGTGGGTGGGGGGGGGTTGATGGAGTTGGGTCAGGGTGTGGGGGGTGGTGGGTGGGGGGGGCTGATGGAGTTGGGTCAGGGTGTGGGGGGTGGTGGGTGGGGGGGGGCTGATGGAGTTGGGTCAGGGTGTGGGGGGTGGTGGGTGGGGGGGGGCTGATGGAGTTGGGAGTCAGGGTGTGGGGGGTGGTGGGTGGGGGGGGCTGATGGAGTTGGGTCAGGGTGTGGGGGGGGATGGAGTTGGGGGGGTAAGGGAGGGGGGGACAGTGATGGGACGGGACGGTGTGGGGGGTGGTCAGGGTGACAAAGGGCGGAGAAAGGATTGTTCTACAAAGACGTACAGAAATACAGACAGACAATTTCTCATCGCCTACATCTACTGGTGTCCCCAGCACAGGGTGCTGTCGGTACAAGAGATCAAACAAGATACAGAACATTACAAAGCTAAACCCAGGACAATATAATAAAATATACAATTTCACTTTGGATAGCTGAGGTCAAAGGTTAAAGTTCACTTTGGCTGGGTAATTGGATTTAAACACTGAAGGTAGTGGAGTTGTGGATTTGAAGTTTCTTTGGTTTTATTCCGCAAGAAAAGCGTTTTAATTACATTTTCATTTATTTAACACTTTGTTTCTAGCTTTGGGTTAGAGCTGTGTACAGGTCAGTGCTCCTGCTGAACGGCAGTAGGGGCGTCACACCGTGGCCTCTCTCCTCCACCCTCCCACCGCTGACCTGTTCCCTCAGTCTTCTCAGCCTCTCTCCTTCCGGTCCTGCCCCCCCCCCCCCCCCCCGTGCTGTCTCTGTGCTTGCCCCGCTCTCCGTCTCCCCCCTTCTCTCCGTCCCCCCTTCTCTCCGTCCCCCCTTCTCTCCGCTCTCCGTTCCCCCCGCTCTCCGTCCCCCCCCGCTCTCCGTCCCCCCCGCTCTCCGTCCCCCCCGCTCTCCGTCCCCCCCCGCTCTCCGTCCCCCCCCAGCTCTCCGTCTCCCCCCGCTCTCCGTCCCCCCCCAGCTCTCCGTCTCCCCCCGCTCTCCGTCTCCCCCCGCTCTCCGTCTCCCCCCGCTCTCCGTCCCCCCTTCTCTCCGTCCCCCCTTCTCTCTGCTCTCCATCCCCTCTGCTCTCCCTCTCCCCTTCTCTCCATCCCCCCTTCTCTCCGTCTCCCTCCTTCTCTCCGTCCCCCCTTCTCTCTGCTCTCCATCCCCTCTGCTCTCCGTCTCTCCCCTTCTCTCCGTCCCCCCTTCTCGCCATCTCCCCCCTTCTCTCCGTCTCCCCCCTTCTCTCCGTCTCCCCCCTTCTCTCCGTCCCCCCCTGCTCCTCCCCTCCCCCTTCTCCGTCTCCCCCCTTCTCTCCGTCCCCCCCTGCTCCTCCCCTCCCCCTTCTCCGTCTCCCCCCGCTCGCCATCTCCCCCCTTCTCTCCGTCCCCCCCTGCTCCTCCCCTCCCCCTTCTCCGTCTCCCCCCGCTCGCCATCTCCCCCCTTCTCTCCGTCCCCCCCTTCTCTCCGTCCCCCCTTCTCGCCATCTCCCCCCTTCTCTCCGTCTCCCCCCTTCTCTCCGTCCCCCCCTGCTCCTCCCCTCCCCCTTCTCCGTCTCCCCCCTTCTCTCCGTCTCCCCCCTTCTCTCCGTCCCCCCTGCTCCTCCCCTCCCCCTTCTCCGTCTCCCCCCGCTCGCCATCTCCCCCCTTCTCTCCATCCCCCCCTTCTCTCCGTCCCCCCTTCTCTCCGTCTCCCCCCTTCTCTCCGTCTCCCCCCTTCTCTCCGTCCCTCCTTCTCTCCGTCCCCCCCTTCTCTCCATCCCCCCCTGCTCTCCCTCCCCTCGCTCACCATCTCCCCCCTTCTCGCCGTCCCCCCTTCTCTCCGTCTCCCCCCGCTCTCTGTCCCTGCCCCTTCTCTATCCCACCATCTCTCCTCTGCACCAGCTGCCCTCTACTCCCTTGCCCTCGCCTCACACTTTGCCTTTTCTGCATGCTTTCCTGTGGCTTACCCCCCCCCCCCCCCCCCCACTGCCTTCACGTCTGAATCTGGTCTCTTCACTCCCACCCCCCCCCCCTGTTTGTGCTCCCCCTGTTCCCCTCCGTTCTCTCCCTGTGCCCTCTCCCCCTCTGTGCCCTCCCCCTCTGTTCTCCCTCTGCGCCCTCTCCCCCTCTTATCCCCTCTTGTGCCCTCTCTCCTTCTATCCCCTCTGTGCCCCCTCTCCATCTATCCCCTCTCCCACCCCCGCTGTTCTCCCTCTCCTGCACTAGTTCTGCCACAAGGATTTAGCCTGAGCTGTTTCGGCTGTCCTAAACATCCTGCCCACCTTGAACCATTCTCCTCTCAAACACTCGGCTGGGACTGGGGCCATAGTGGAGCAGAACACCCCTGCCCTCCTCAGTCCCCCCTCCCCCTGCCATGAGCTGGGAACCCTGCCCCAGGGCTGCCCTGTGGTGGGGTGGTGGAGGATTGGGTTCTGGCCCCACCTGAGCCCCCGTTCAGCGGGACCCATTGCCCTGGAGTGCATAAATGCGAATCACCCAGCTAGGAGCAATGCCCTCCTCATCAGTATAGGTGCCAGCAATCACACACGCCCACCTCCTGCTGAACCACAGCGGGCGCTCGTCGCCCTCACCAGCGGAGCGTCCCCTAGGCAGCAGCTCTGGGTCAGCCCACAGGGGAGGGGGAGGGGGGCTGGGGGGCAAGCTCCAGGCCGAGATCTGCTCTGGGAGCAGCGGGCAGGGTTCCACCTTGCCTCGGGGTCTTTGCCTCCCCCGCCTGTCCCGCCAAGCAGCAGCCGGGCAGGGCGCGCCCTTCGGCTCCCGGGTCACCCCGTCCACGGGCTAAACCAGAGCTGGCACCCTTGGGTGCCTGGGCAGGAAGCTGGGTACCACGCACCCTCCCCCCCCCCCCACCATCCCCCCCCCACCCACCCACCCCCACCCCGTCCAACAACCAGGTACCACAGTTGCCCTGTCTTTGGTTGTAGAAAAAGTCACCAAGCTTTTCTTTGTATATTTTGTTTCCCAGAACAAGTTATTGGGAACACAAGTCTTTGCCCAGGGATACTGGCGATGTAACCTTTGGTAAGTTCCTTTAGAGGTTTGTTTGATTTATGTTTAAAGTGTTTTTCTGTTTGGTTACTGGTTTGAGGGAAGCATTAAGACACTTGCAGTGTGATTGCTGCCCGTAGAGACTGGATCGATTTCTGATGTCCAGAAATCACAAGTGACCACACAAGATCAGAGCACAGCACGGCATCAGCCGGGGACCCTGCTTCGTGGACAGGCTGCTCCCTCTGTCAGACCCAGGCTGCCTTCTACGCTCTGTTGGACGGAACGTGGTGCCCTGCCCCACTACCCTCACTGAATCCAAGAGTCCGCTGGAGGGGCAAGTTTAAGAGCCCCGGTCACACAGGGCCTGGCCATCAACAGGTCAGCTCCAGCCTCTCCTCACCGTCTGCGAGTCCTGGCCACACTCATCCTCAACAAAACATTCTCACCTTCTGCTGTTGCTAATTTGGATCGCACCGGATTCCCGGCGCTCCTGAATTTGGGTGACGGTCAACCCTTGCAGTCCCAAATCTGGATCTTGTTCTGTGGCTCTGGATTGAACACGGAAATTTTACCTTCTGTGTAAAATGCCACTTGTGTTTGTGTCTTTCTGGCTAACAGTGAATGCACTTTTACATTTTCTCCTTCTGACTTGCATTAAATGCTCTCTCTCTCTCACTCTCGACACCAGATGCTCCAGTCTTTCTGGATTACACGGGATTCTCTATTTTCTCTCTCTGGATGTTATCCCTCGCTCATGGTTACACTGCATTTACTGTTCTCTTTCTGGATGCTCTCTCTGGATTATGCTGCATGCTCTGCACTCCCTCTGGATTACACTGGATACTGTTCTCCTTTCTTTGGGTTTTACTGGATTCTCTGGATTACACTGGATTCTCGGTCTCTGGGTTACACGGGATGCTTTAGTTTGGATCACACTGGATTATATTCTGCCTAGGTTACACTGGATGCTATGTTCCCTCTGTCTGGGTTACACTGGATGTTTTTCTCTCTCTGGGTGACACTGGATGTTTTTCTCTCTCTGGGTTACACTGGACATTCTGTTCTCGCCCTCTGGGTCGCAAGGCACACACAGTGTGGAGACATTTTGTAGGAGCGTTCCTCTGGAAGTTACTGTGGGTTTTGCAATCAATCAGGTTTCCTGCAGCACTCTCCCTGGATTCCTCAGCCCTCCTGCCTTGCAGAGCCTGGGTCACTGAGACTGCCACCAGCCCCAGCCCTGCCACACGAGAGTTCACAGTCAGTCAGGGCCAGGAGCTGAGCCCAGGGCAGTGGTGCAGAGCAAGTGGCAGAACAGGTACACTCCCACTCGCCGCCTGGCCTCAGACAACGCCAGGGTTCCCATGCTGTGCTGTGCTTGGACCTGTGCTGTCTTTATTTGGTTCATCAAAGTACATGAGGTATATGACGGGCTATCTCCCTACCGCCGGGGTGGTTTCTTGGCGCATTTGTTCCTCACGGAATCCGCGGTTTATTTGGTTGTGTTTGTTTAAAGCTCTCTATGTGCACATTTTTGGCCAGGATAGTCTTCACTCAGCACTGGGTTAGACCCTCTGACCCTGGGAAAGACCCCTGTGAACAAGGTAACCATCCCTGCACCCCACCCTCCCCACCCCCCAAAACTGGAAACTCGAGATGGACCTTGACGCAGGATAGAGTCTGCTGCCCTGGACCAGAACAGAACCTCGGGGGCCCAGACCGACAACTGTCGGACTGGGAGAGGCTTCCCACGAGACAGATCCTCCTCCTCGGCCCAAGACGGTCCAGGTTGAATTTACCCTGCCCTGGATAGATCCCATGCAGGACAAGTTGAGGTACACTCCCTCCCTCGCCAGACTCTTTCCCACCCACCCCCCAACACTAACCACCCATTCCAAGATAAGCCCCCTTCCCTTACCCCTGGACTGGGATAAATTTCCCCTGATCCGGGATAATCAATCTAGACAAATGCAGTGAATCTCAGCGAACACCAACAGCCACCCGTCATGTTAATTAATAGTAAAGATCTGTTTTAGCACAATGGTTATATTAACAGTGATAATACCGGTAAATGCTCATGGTTCTGACTGATACGAGAGGAGGCCAGGGATAAATGTGGTGTGGCTGACATTCACTGGGGACATGTCTAGGTCACTGGCTCGAGCCCAGTGCTGAGTGAGCGAGGGAGAAGGGCTGACCGGGGCTGAGATCAGTCTCGGCCCTGACCAGGGCCCCACAGCCAGAGCTGTGAGCGGGACTTTTTTTTGGTATTTCTGTGCATCGGGACTGCGCCGCTAACCACCAGCCGGTTAATGTGGAGATAGGAGAATTTTTGGTCTAAAGTCAAGTTTCTTTTGTTTTTTTTATACATATGCAATAAAAGCCGAACATAGATTTCTTCTATAAAAACTATTTAGCTAAACAGATACATTCCATCTAAAGTAGGTGAGGATCACTTCAATTCCAGGTGTAAAGGGGTTTAAAGGGAGGCACTGAGGAGGGGCTGGGCTCCCTCTGTCCCCTGCACACACTCTCCTAAAGCTGTACTCACGTACACGCTGGTTCACACTCCTGTGTACACGTTGGTCCACACACTCATATACTGGTTCACACAGCTGTCCCACACTGATTCACACACTCACCAACGCGCTGCTCCACAGTCACATGTACACTTTGGTTCATAACGTGTACACACTGGCTCAGGCCCAGTGTACGTGCTAGTTCATCCCGTTGTCTACACACTGGCTCACACACCAGTGTCCACGCTGGTCCACACACTCACGTACACACTGGCTCACACATTAGTGTACACATTGTTTGGCACGAGAGTGTAGACTCTGGCTCACACACTACAGTGTACACCTGCACTCACACTGCAGTGTACACCTGGGCTCACACACTCATGTACACCTGCACTCACACACTACAGTGTACACCTGGGCTCACACACTGCAGTGTACACCTGGGCTCACACACTACACCTGGGCTCTCACACTCGTGTACACCTGTGCTCACACTACAGTGTACACTTGCACTCACTCGTGTACACTTGCACTCACACACTACAATGTACACCTGGGCTCACACACTAGTGTACACCTGGGCTCACACACTGCAGTGTACACCTGGGTTCACACACTACACCTGGGCTCTCACACTCGTGTACACCTGTGCTCACACACTACAGTGTACACTTGGGCTCACACACTACAGTGTACACCTGTGCTCACACACTACAGTGTACACTTGGGCTCACACACTACAGTGTACACCTGGGCTCACACACTAGCATACACCTGCGCTCACACACTACAGTGTACACCTGGGCGCTCACACTCGTGTACACCTGGGCGCTCACACTCGTGTACACCTGGGCTCACACACTACAATGTACACCTGGGCTCACGCACTACAGTGTACACCTGGGCTCACACACTAGTGTACACCTGGGCTCACACACTACAGTGTACACCTGGGCTCACACACTAGTGTACACCTGGGCTCACACACTAGTGTACACACTGGTTCACAGTCTAGAGTTAAACACCTGAAATCAGAAAGCGGGAAGCAAAAAGCTAAACTGAGGTCAGAGATTCGGGGATCAGGATGGGAGCCGGTGCCCCTCCCCCCCCCCCCCTTCCTGTTTAGTCCCATCCCGTCGAAATGGCCCACTCCTCCTCTCAACATTACTTTGGTTTTTTCTCGTTTCATTATTAACTACATTTCGGAGGAAAGCCAGGGCTTGTTTGTGGGGACGGGAAGACCCGGGAGCAGAGAGAGAGGAGGGTTTCCCACTGCAGCCCAACCCTGGCTATGAGGTATATTGGAGCAGGGACACAGCCGTCACCCGCTCATGTCTAATTAAAACCCACTGTCGTCTTAATTTAAGTATTCAAATGCCGGAGAAAGGTTTTAAAAAGTGTTGTGTTTTTTTTTGGTTTGAGTTATATAACTGGGTGTTCAGGCACTGGATTGTAGCAATATGCAGAGAAGATGCGTAGGGTTTGGTTTTGTAGTGTGGGGAGGGCTTTGTATCTGAATAAAATATTTCAAGCAGTAAATAAATAGATAAATCCCTCCCCACTGGGAAATAATACAAAGTAAACACTATAAATGATATAAAACCCCAAATCCCAGAGAAAACATAAAAAGAAAATCCAACAGAAATCATGAGGGATCCATGTCGAAGTACGTGAGGTTGGGCGCCAGGCTGTGAGCAAGCCTCCAACAGCACAGACCTGCGCAGCCGCTCTGGGAACCTTCTCCCCAGGTCCAGAGGGAGCGGAGAAGCTGGAGTCAGAGTGAGTGGCCACTCCCCTCCCGCCCCGGTCACTCGGCGCTGGATCCAGCGGGGCCGATGCTGACGGCGGACAGCCCCGGCTCGCTGCAGGCTGTGGGCGGCTTCGTCTGCAGGGAGGCCGCCGAGGCCAGGCTGACGGCCGTGGGGTTGCTGGCGAGGAGAGGCAGGCTGGGGTGGTTGAGAAAGAGGGGTGAGGTAACGATGCTCTGTGTCCCTGCACTGCCTGCGCTACTGGACAGCACCAAGTTCCCGCCGGCATCAAGGCTGGTAATTGGAATGGTCCCACCACTCGCGAGAGCTGCAAGAGAAAAGGGAACCGTGAGGGCACAGTACACACCGTGGGGAACAGGCGGTGAGAACAGTACACACCGTGGGGAACAGGCGGTGAGAACAGTACACACCGTGGGGAACAGGCGGTGAGAACAGGACACACCGTGGGGTACAGGCGGTGAGAACAGGACACACCGTGGGGAACAGGCGGTGAGAACAGTGCACACCGTGGGGAACAGGCGGTGAGAACAGTACACACTGTGGGGAACAGGCGGTGAGAACAGTACATACCGTGGGGTGCAGGCAGTGAGAACAGGACACACCGTGGGGAACAGGCGGTGAGAACAGGACACACCGTGGGGTACAGGCGGTGAGAACAGGACACACCGTGGGGTACAGGCGGTGAGAACAGGACACACTGTGGGGAACAGGCGGTGAGAACAGGACACACCGTGGGGTACAGGCGGTGACAGTACACACCATGGGGAACAGGCAGTGAGAACAGTACACACCATTGGGGAACTGGCAGTGAGAACAGTATACACTGGGGAACAGGCGGTGAGAACAGTACACACTGTGGGGAACAGGCGGTGAGAACAGTACACACCGTGGGGTACAGGTGGTGAGAGTACACACCGTGGGGAACAGGCAGTGAGAACAGTACACACCGTGGGGTACAGGCGGTGAGAGTACACACTGTGGGGAACAGGCAGTGAGAACAGTACACACCATTGGGGAACTGGCAGTGAGAACAGTACACACTGTGGGGAACTAGCGGTGAGAACAGTACACACTGTGGGGAACAGGCAGTGAGAACGGCACACCGTGAAGAACAGGCAGTGAGAACAGGACACACCGTGGGGAACAGACAGAACAGTACACACTGTGAGGAACAGGCAGTAAAGATAGTACACACCATGGGGAACAGGCAGTGAGGGTACAGTACACACCGTGGGGAACAGGCAGTGAGAACAGGACACACCGTGAGGGCCAGGCAGTGAGGGTACAGTACACACCGTGGGGAACAGGCAGCGAGGACACAGCACACATTGTGGGAGCACACACTGAGAACACAGCACACACTCTGAGAACACAGCACACACACTTTAAAAAGAAGACTGCCATATCCAGTGGGCAGCGTCGGAGTGGGCAGCTGAGTGAGTGGGAGCAGAGTGATTTGGGCTTTGGCTCAAGGGGCTTCAGCTTAAAGGGGTGAGGCAGGTGAGTAGCTGGTAAGAAGGTAAGGTTTACCTGTTATCTGTTAGAAATTTTTAAGTGGGAAAAACTAGGTGGGGGGGGGGGGGAGAATTAGTTCAGATGGAGGACATGGTGGTGTGCTGCAAGCTACTTGATGTGGGAGCTCGTGGACCTTGCTGCGGTCCACGATGGCCACGTCTGCAGTAAGTGCTTGAGGCTGGAGGAACTTTGGCTCACAATCAATAAGCTGGAGTTACAGCTTCAAACACTGCGGAGCATCAGGGAGGGAGAGAGTTAAGTAGATACTGTACATCAGGAGACGGTCACCCCCCCCCCCTTAGAGCAGGTACTTCAGGAGTCCAGGAAGTAGTTAGAAGGGTGACTGTCAGGGCAGAGAAAAGGAAAAAGAAAACGAACAGGCAGATGGAGCAGAGGAGCCCGGAGGCTGTTCCCCTCAGTAACAGGTTTTCCACTTTGGAGGCTGCTGGGGGAGATGACCTGCCGGGGCCTAGCAGCAGTAGCCAGGTCTGTGCCACTGGGACCGGTCCTGCTGCTCAGAAGGGAAGGGAGGAGAAGAGGAAGGCAGTAGTGATAGGGGACTCGATAGTCAGGGAAACAGATAGGAGGTTCTGTGGCAGTGAGCGTGAATCCCGGATGGTATGTTGCCTCCCAGGTGCCTGGGTCCGCGATGTCTCTGATCGGGTCCACAGGATCCGAGAGCAGGAGGGAGAACAGCCAGAAGTCGTGGTTCATGTTGGTACCAACGACATGGGTAGGAAGGGGGATGAGGTCCTGAAAAGTGAGTTTAGGGAGCTAGGCAGAAGGCTGAAGAACGGGACCTCAAGGGTAGCAATCTCGGGATTGCTGCCAGTGCCACGCGATAGGGAAGGTAGGAATAGGAGGAGATGACAAATAAATGCGTGGCTGAGAAGTTGGTGCAGGAGGGAAGGTTGTAGATTTTTGGATCATTGGGATCTCTTCTGGGGAAGGTGGGACCTGTACAGAGATAACGGGTTACACCTGAACCTGAGGGGGGCCAATATCCTTGCGGCCAGGTTTGCTAGGGTGGTTCAGGAGGGTTTAAACTAGATTGCGAGAGGGAAGGGAACCGAAGGAGTAGGTCAGAGGAAGAAGTGGATGGGGAAAAGTCAGATCTAACAGGTAGAGAGGCTTTGAGGAAGGAGAAGCAGAATACAGGCTATAAAAGTAGTAAGGTGGATGGGCTAAAGTGCATTTACTTAAATGCAAGAAGCATCAGGAATAAGGGAGATGAACTGAGAGCTTGGATAAGTACATGGGACTACAATATTGTGGCTATCACAGAGACATGGCTGACATCAGGGCAGGAATGGATATTGAATATTCCTGGATTTCAGTGTTTTAAAAGGGATAGGGAGGGGGGGAGAAGGGGAGGAGGGGTGGCGATACTGGTCAGGGACACAGTTACAGCTGCAGAAAGGGTGGATAATGTAGAAGGATCCTCTCTAGAGTCAATATGGGTGGAAGTTAGGAACAAGAAAGGGGCAGTTACTCTACTGGGAGTGTTCTACAGGCCCCCCGGTAGCAGCAGGGACACTGAGGAGCAGATTGGGAGGCACATTTTGGAAAGATGCAAAAATAACAGGGTTGTTATCATGGGAGACTTCAACTTCCCAAATATTGATTGGCACCTGCTTAGTGCCAAAGGTTTAGATGGGGCGCAGTTTGTTAAGTGTGTCCAGGACGGATTCCTGTCACAGTATGTTGACAGGCCGACTAGAGGGATTGCCATATTAGGTCTAGTATTAGGTAATGAACCGGTACAGGTGACAGATCTATCGGTGGGAGAGCATTTGGGGGACAGTGACCACTGCTCCATAACCTTTAGAATTGTCATGGACAGGGATAGGAGCAAAGAGGATGGGAAGATATTTAATTGGCGAATAATGGGGTTGTAAAGCAAGAACTTGAGAGTGTAAATTGGGGTGACATTTTTGAAGGGAAATGTACTATGGAGATGTGGTCGATGTTTAGGGATCTCTTGCAGGATGTTAGGGATAAATTTGTCCCGGTGAGGCAGAGAAGGAATGGCAGGGTGAAGGAACCGTGGGTGACGAGAGGTGGAACAACTAGTTAGGAAGAAGAGGGCAGCAGACATAAGGTGTAAGCAGCAAGGATCAGACAGGGCTCGTGAGGAATATAGAGTAGCAAGAACTTAAGAAGGGGCTGAGGAGAGCGAGAAGGGGACATGAAAAGGCTTTGGTGAGTAGGGTTAAGGCTTTTTTCTCGTACGTGAAGAGCAGAAGGATGGCGAGAGTAAAGGTCGGTCCAATTAAAGACAAAGGTGGGAGGATGTGCCTGGAAGCTGTGGAAGTGGGTGAGGTTCTCAGTGAATACTTCTCTTCAGTATTCACCAAGGAGAGGGGTCTTGATGATGCTGAGGACAGTGTTGGTAAGGGTAATGTTCTGGAGTATGTAGATAGCAAGAGAGAGGATGTATTGGAGCTGTTAGAAAATATTAGGACAGATAAGTTCCCGGGGCCTGAAGGAATATTCCCCAGGCTGCTTCGCAAGCCGAGGGAGGAGCTTGCTGAACCGTTGGCTCAGATCTTTGAGTCCTCGTTGTCCACGGGGATGGTACCGGAGGATTGGAGGGTGGTGAATGTTGTCCCCTAATTCAAAAAAGGTAGTAGGGATAGTCCAGGGAATTACAGACCAGTGAGCCTTACGTCTGTGGTGGGTAAGCTGTTAGAAAGGATTCTAAGAAATAGGATCTATGAGCATTTAGAGAATCATGGACTGATTAGGGACAGCCAGCATGGATTTGTGAAGGGAAGATCTTGCCTCACAAGCCTGATAGGGTTCTTTGAGGAGGTGACCAGACAGATTGATGAGGGTAGTGCAGTGGATGTGGTCTACATGGATTTTAGTAAGGCATTTGACAAGGTTCCACATGGTAGGCTTCTTCAGAAGGTCAGAGGCCAAGGGATCCAGGGAGGCTTGGCCGTGTGGATTCAGAATTGGCTTGCCTGTAGAAAGCAGAGGGTTGTGGTGGAGGGAGTGCATTCGGACTGGAGGGCTGTGACTAGTGGTGTCCCACAGGGATCGGTTCTGGGACCTCTACTTTTTGTGATATTTATTAATGACTTAGATGAGGGGGTGGAAGGGTGGGTTAGCAAGTTTGCAGATGACACAAAGATCGGTGGTGTTGTGGATAGTGTGGAGGGCTGTAGAAGCTTACAGAGGGATATTGATAGGATGCAGAGCTGGGCTGACAAGTGGCAGATGGAGTTCAATCCGGAGAAGTGTGAGGTGGTACACTTTGGAAGGACAAACTCCAGGGCAGAGTACAAGGTAAATGGCAGGATTCTGGGCAGTGTAGAGGAGCAGAGGGATCTGGGCATATCCACAGATCACTGAAAGTTGCCACACAGGGAGATAGGGTAGTTAAGAAAGCTTATGGGATGTTAGCTTTCATAAGTTGTGGGATCGAGTTTAAGAGCTGCAAAGTGATGATGCAGCTTTACAAAACTCTGGTTAGGCCACACAGAGTACCGTGTTCAGTTCTGGTCGGCTCATTATAGGAAGGATGTGGAGGTGTTGGAAAGGGTGCAGAGGAGATTTACCAGGATGCTGCCTGGATTAGAGAGGATGCATTATGAGGAGAGACTAAGGAAGCTCAGGCTTTACTCATTGGAGAGGAGGAGGATGAGAGGAGACATGATAGAGGTGTACAAAATATTAAGAGGAATAGATAGAGTGGACAGCCAGCACCTCTTTCCCAGGGCACCAATGCTCAATACAAGAGGGCATGTCTTTGAGGTAATGGGTGGGAAGTTCAAGGGAGACGTCAGAGGGAGGTTTTTCACCCAGAGAGTGGTTGGGACATGGAATGCGCTGCCTGGGGTGGTGGTGGAGGCTGATACGTTGGTCAAGTTCAAGAGATTGTTAGATAAGCATATGGAGGAATTTAAAATAGAGGGATATGTGGGAGGAAGGGGTTAGATAGTCTTAGGAGTGGTTTGAAGGTCGGCACAACATGGTGGGCCGAAGGGCCTGTATTGTGCTGTATTGTTCTATGGTTCACACTGAGAACACAGCGCACACACACTGAGAACACAGCGCACACACTGAGAACACAGCGCACACACACTGAGAACACAGCGCACACACACTGAGAACACAGCGCACACACTGAGAACACAGTGCGCACAAGAGTGCACTGTTGCACTACAGATGTCAGAATGGAGGGCGGTGAGACACTGTAAGACAGTGAGGATGCACCTCCCGTACATCAGGGCACAGTGAGGAAATGTACACCCCCTGGGAGGTCACAGGTCCTGTACCCAGTGAGAACACGAAGAACAGATACATCACAGCCACTGACAACACAACCTGACGATGCATCTCTACTGGTGTGGACAGCACACCTACCGTGAGGACACTGTGAGCACAGATGATATGGAGTGGGAAGCTGCCCACAGTGACACACACCGTACGATGTGGGGTGGTCCTGATTGCTGCTGGTGGCCAGAGCTCTGCAGGGAGCATTGGGGAACACACTGAGGAACCATGGGGATGGCATGACGAGATAGGAAACCGGGACCTGGAGGTGTGACGGGAAAGGAAGGGATCACGGAGGGAACGCGGCCCACTGCAGAACAGAAGTTCCCTGGAATTCTCTGGAAGCGAGACCGTCCGCAGTGTGGGGCCAGGTCCGCACCTCAGCTTCACGGCACCCACAGCGACTTTACATAAAGGGACTGGGGCGGGACACGCACAGGTGGGACACGGACCTGGGGCAGGAACACGCACGAGGGACACGGACCTGGGGCAGGAACACGCACGAGGGACACGGACCTGGGGCAGGAACACGCACGAGGGACACGGACCTGGGGCAGGAACACGCACGAGGGACACGGACCCGGCGCAGGGGCACACACACAGGTGGGACACGGGACAGGGACGCACAGGTGTCACTAACAACACAGGAGCACTTCACTGACAACACGGGAGCACTTCACCGACACGGGGGCACTTCACCGACACGGGGGCACTTCACTGACAACACGGGAGCACTTCACCGACACGGGAGCACTTCACCGACAACACGGGAGCACTTCACCGACACGGGGGCACTTCACTGACAACACGGGAGCACTTCACCGACACAGGGGCACTTCACCGACACAGGGGCACTTCACCGACACGGGGGCACTTCACCGACACGGGAGCACTTCACTAACAACACAGAAGCACTTCACTGACACAGGAGCACTTCACCGATGACATGGGAGCACTTCACTGACACAGGGGCACTTCACCGACACGGGAGCACTTCACTGACAACATGGGAGCACTTCACCGACACAGGAGCACTTCACCGACGACATGGGAGCACTTCACCGACACAGGGGCACTTCACCGACGACATGGGAGCACTTCACCGACACAGGGGCACTTCACCGACACGGGGGCACTTCACTAACAACACAGGAGCACTTCACTGACACAGGGGCACTTCACTGACACAGGGGCACTTCAGCGACACAGGAGCACTTCACTAACAACACAGGAGCACTTCACTGACACGGGCACTTCACCGATGACATGGGAGCACTTCACCGACACGGGGGCACTTCACTGACAACACGGGAGCACTTCACCGACACGGGAGCACTTCACTGACAACACGGGAGCACTTCACCGACACAGGAGCACTTCACCGACGACATGGGAGCACTTCACCGACACAGGGGCACTTCACCGACACGCGGGCACTTCACTAACAACACAGGAGTACTTCACTAACAACCCAGGAGCACTTCACCGACACAGGAGCACTTCACCGACGACATGGGAGCACTTCACCGACACAGGGGCACTTCACCGACACGGGGGCACTTCACTAACAACACAGGAGCACTTCACTAACAACCCAGGAGCACTTCACCGACATGGGAGCACTTCACCGACACAGGGGCACTTCACCGACACGGGAGCACTTCACTAACAACACAGGAGCACTTCACTAACGACACGGGAGCACTTCACCGACACAGGAGCACCTCACCGACACAGAAGCACTTCACCGACAAGGGAGCGCTTCACTGACACAGGAGCACTTCACTGACGACACGGGAGCACCTCACCGACACGGGAGCACTTCACTAACAACACAAGAGCACTTCACTAACACAGGAGCACTTCACCGACGACATGGGAGCACTTCACCGACACGGGGGCACTTCACCGACACGGGGGCACTTCACTAACGACATAGGCACAGATGCACAGGCACAGAGACAATAAAACACAGACATAGGGGCTGGAACATGGGAACAGTTAACCAGGGGCAGAGGCAGCCACACAATAGGAGGGTGCAGCTCGAACACAGGCACACAAAGACAGAAGCACTGGAACGTCGGTTCCTGACCACAAACGGTACACCGGCACAGAAAAGCTCCTGCCTGATTCCACGACCAGGAGCAGGAATACTGAGCTAGGAACCAAGGTCCAGACTTGCCCAGAGACACAGGGGCAGGAGGAGGAACAGAATCCGTGGAGCAAGCACACTTGATCACTGAGGGAGGGCGGCAGTAACTGGGAACACTGGGCTCGGACAAATGCTAAAACGTGATCACTGGAGCACAGACGCAGGGAGGGAGCCCGCTAACTGGGAACAGGGGTGCAGCACAGGGTGGGGAGCTCATATCAGTGACCGCAGCAGACACAGGTTCAGTTTATTGGGCGCAGTGGAATTTGCTGCTTGCACGAAGCTCACAGGGTAAACAATGTACACGGTGATGATAACTAACACAATGATTACAGCAATGAATGCAGGATGACACAATGGTGCGTAGACTGGAGTAGCGCAGAAAGAAATCTAATAAAGTGACAATAATGGAATCGAGAGAGGGAGGGTTCAGAGCCCGAGGAGGCGGCGGCTCCACCGGGAAGGGGATGTGGAAGAGGTGACTGGTTCAGGAGTCTGACGGCCGTGTCGGATTGAACTTGGGACACGAATCCCTCACCAGGACGACAGACACAAGAGGCACTTCTCGAGGGCCGCGAGCACACTTAACACGGCATGACACAGGTGACACAAGATGCAGGGAGACCTGGTTCGGAAGGTGTTCCAGGACAGTGCTGCGGAACACAGGTCCAGGTGCACGGAAGCAGAGGAACGTGCTGCCCTGTCTACCGGGCCGTGAGATGCAGGGACACAGGCTGAACCAGGAGCACGGGGCAGGAAATCTGACATAAACACAGAAAATGCTGGGAATGCTCAGCGAGTCAGGCAACGTCTGTGGTGGGAGAGATGGGGTTGACGCGAGGGAGGAGCAGGAGGGGTGGGGGGCTCACAGACCCATGAGCTGCTCTGCCATCCAGGAAGGTCACTGCTACTTGGATTTTGGTCTGAATGTTTTTTCCTGTCTGGTCCCAAAACCTCCCTCCCCCTGACCCCCTCCCTCTCTGCCTGCAGGGACTACAGCTCTCTGTGGAGAAGGCCATTCACAGATATTCCTCCCCACCCCCCTCGGTACTGCCACCTGGCCCCCCAGCTCTCGACTGCCCAACCGGGGGGGGAAGCACGGCTGCACCCACTCTGCCCAGCCCCCTGACAACCCTCAGTCCCCCCCCCCCCCCCCCCCCGAGACACAGGAGGGGCTGCGGATGCTGGAATCTGTGGCGACCACCCCAGGCGGCCGGAGGGACTCGGCGGGTCGGGCGGCGCCTGCGGAGGGGAACAGACACGTCGGCAGTTCGGGTCCGGACCTTTGATCTGATCCAGTAGCAGGGTCCCGACCCGAAATTCGACCGTCCGTTTCCCTTCCACGGATGGTCCACCTCACGTTCTTCCAAACCTCAACGGCCGCGGAGGGCTCCGCCTGTGTCCATCCCGGGAATTACTGCCTGGGATGCAAGGAGATTCCACCCACGTAGAGCTGCAGCTGAAGCAACAACCTCCCCCCACCCTCTTCCTCAACACACCACCCCTCTGGATGTAATACCTGACCTTCCCAAACACTTTCCAATTATACACAGTGTCCACCTTCTTTCTCTGCGCACAGTGTCTGCCGGCTGACTCTCTGTGTTTCTCGTACAGAGACCTCCAGATTTCTGAAGAGTCGTCAGCCTGAAACGTCGGCCTTTACACTCTGCACAGATTCACCGTGGCCCGCCAGGAACTGCCAGCATTTCCTGCTTTCACGACAAGGACAGGTGAAAGATGATTTAATGCTAGAACAATGCTCGGGAGGGGAGTGCAAGGAGATGGACACCGAGGGGGTGGTGTGTGGGGGGGGGGGGGCAGATGTGTAGGGGGCAGGAGGTGGGAAGGGAAGGAGATTGGGGAGGGGATGTGGTAGGAAGGCAATGGGAGGGAGAAGAGGGGGTTAGGGGAGGGGGCAGAGTCAGAACCAGGGGCACGTCGCAGTCCAGATGTGTGGCGGTGTACTGGAGATGAGGCGGGCTGTGTGATGTGAGGAGGAGGATCTGTAATGATGGGGGGGTGTTGTAACACACATGCAGCAAGATGCATGACACGCATGGTGGGATGTGTAACACGTCTGATGCAGGATGTGTCGGGCTGTCACTCCAAGGCCAGGAGCACTTGCCTTGTGGGTGAGGATGGAGTGAGTTGACACACAGATACAAACAAACCTTGGATGGTGGCCAAGGGATTACTGGCCATCAACGAGGCGTTAATCCCATGGTTCACAGGCAGCAGTGAACTCCTGCAATCCAACCAGCAAAAGGCATTCAGAGTCAGTCCTCGTACACAGAGAGGTGCAGGTGGTGGCGGTGTCCGTGGGCAGGCATGCGTGGGGGTGCTACTGCGTGGTGTTTCAGTGTGGACTGTAAATGCCAGTGTTTCTGTGTGTGTATTTGTGTGTGTGTGTGTGTGTGTGTGTGTGTGTGTATTTAATGTGTGTATTTGTGTGTGTGTATTTTGTGTGTGCGTATTTGTGTGTGTGTATTTTGTGTACACAGGTTTGCATACATTTTTGTGGAAATGCATATTGTGTGTGCAACACCTGAGCGTCTGTGTGTAGGCATGTGCATTGTGTGTGCATGTTCATATTATGTTTTTGTGTATTTACGTATGTGCATGGTGTATGTGCGTGGTGTATGTGCGTGGTGTGTGTGCATGTTGTAAGTGTGTTGTGAATGTGCATGGTGTGTGTGCGTGGTGTGCGTGTGTGTTGTATGTGTGTTGTGCATGTGCATGGTGTGTGTGCATGTTGTATGTGTGTGGTGTGTGTGCGTGTTGTATGTGTGTTGTGTATGTGCATGGTGTGTGCACGTGTTGTATGTGTGTGGTGTGTGTGTGTGCGAAGTGTGTGCGCGCGGTGTGTGTGTGGTGTGTGCACGTGGTGTCTGTGTGGTGTATGTGCATGGTGTATGTGCGTGGTGTGCGTGCGTGGTGTGCGTGCGTGGTGTGTGTGCGCGGTGTGTGTGTGCACAGTGTGTGCGCACGGTGTGTGTGAGCAGTGCGTGTGCGCGGTGTGTGTGTGCGCGGTGTGTGTGTGCGTGGTGTGTCTGCGTGGTGTGTCTGTGCCTGGTGTGCGTGAATGGTGTGTGTGTGTGCGCACGGTGTGTGCGCGCAGTGTGTGTGGTGTGTGTGAGTGTGTGTTGTGTTTGTGCATGGTGTGTGTGTGCGAAGTGTGTGTGCGCGCGGTGTGTGTGTGTGGTGTGTATGTGCGCGGTGTGTGCGCGCGGTGTGTGTGCGGTGTGTGTGTGTGGTGTGAGTGCGCGGTGTGTGTGTTCGCGGTGTGTGTGCATGCGGTGTGTCTGCGCGGTGTGTCTGCGCATGGTGTGCGTCCATGGTGTTAGTGCGCGCGCGGTGTGCGTGCGCGGTGTGCCTGTGCATGGTGTGCGTACCTGGTGTGTGTTTGTGTGCGGTGTGTGTGTGTGCGCGGTGTGTGTGTGGTATGTGTGTGAGCAGTGTGAGTGCGCGTGGTGTGTGTGCGCGTGGTGTGTGTGTGCGCGGTGTGTGTGTGCGTGGCGTGTGTGTGTGCGTGGTCTGTGTGTGCATGTGGTGTGTGTGTGCGGTGTGGGTGTGTGTGCACGGTGTGTGTGCGTGGTGTGTGCGCGTGGTGTGTGCGGTGTGTGTGTGTGTGGTGTGTGTGCCTGGTGTGTGTACGTGGTATGTGTGCATGTGGTGTGTGTGTGCGTGGTGTGTGTGTGAGCAGTGTGTGTGTGAGCAGTGTGTGTGCGTGTGGTGTGTGTGCGCGTGGTGTGTGTGCATGGTGTGTGTGTGCGGTGTGTGTGTGTGCGTGGCGTGTGTGTGTGCGTGGTCTGTGTGTGCATGTGGTGTGTGTGTGCGGTGTGGGTGTGTGTGCACGGTGTGTGCGCGTGGTGTGTGCGCGTGGTGTGTGCGTGGTGTGTGTGCAGAGTGTGCGTGGTGTGTGCGTGGTGTGTGTGTGCGCAGTGTGTGTGGTGTGTGCGTGGTGTGTGTGTGCGCAGTGTGCGTGGTGTGTGCGTGGTGTGTGCGTGGTGTGTGTGTGCGCAGTGTGCGTGGTGTGTGTGTGCACAGTGTGTGTGGTGTGTGCGTGGTGTGTGTGCGCAGTGTGCGTGGTGTGTGCGTGGTGTGTGCGTGGTGTGTGTGTGCGCAGTGTGTGTGGTGTGTGTGTGGTGTGTGCGTGGTGTGTGTGGTGAAGGCGTGGTGTGTGTGTGCGCAGTGTGTGTAGTGTGTGTGTGGTGTGCGTGGTGTGTGCGTGGTGTGTGCGTGGTGTGTGTGTGGTGTGTGTGTGCGCAGTGTGCGTGGTGTGTGTGTGCGCAGTGTGTGTGGTGTGTGCGTGGTGTGTGTGTGCACAGTGTGCGTGGTGTGTGCGTGCTGTGTGTGTGCGCAGTGTGTGTGGTGTGTGTGTGGTGTGTGCGTGGTGTGTGTGTGCGCAGTGTGTGTGGTGTGTGTGTGGTGTGTGCGTGGTGTGTGTGGTGTGCGTGGTGTGTGTGTGCGCAGTGTGAGTGGTGTGTGCGTGGTGTGTGTGTGCGCAGTGTGCGTGGTGTGTGTGTGCGCAGTGTGTGTGGTGTGTGCGTGGTGTGTGTGCGCAGTGTGCGTGGTGTGTGCGTGGTGTGTGCGTGGTGTGTGCGTGGTGTGTGTGTGCGCAGTGTGTGTGGTGTGTGTGTGGTGTGTGCGTGGTGTGTGTGGTGTGTGCGTGGTGTGTGTGTGCGCAGTGTGTGTGGTGTGTGTGTGGTGTGCGTGGTGTGTGCGTGGTGTGTGTGTGGTTTGTGTGTGCGCAGTGTGCGTGGTGTGTGTGTGCGCAGTGTGTGTGGTGTGTGCGTGGTGTGTGTGTGCACAGTGTGCGTGGTGTGTGCGTGCTGTGTGTGTGCGCAGTGTGTGTGGTGTGTGTGTGGTGTGTGCGTGGTGTGTGTGGTGTGCGTGGTGTGTGTGTGCGCAGTGTGCGTGCTGTGTGCGTGGTGTGTGTGTGCGCAGTGTGCGTGGTGTGTGCGTGGTGTATGTGTGCGCAGTGTGTGTGGTGTGTGTGGTGTGTGTGTGTGGTGTGTGCGTGGTGTGTGTGTGCGCAGTGTGTGTGGTGTGTGCGTGGTGTGTGTGTGGTGTGTGTGTGGTGTGTGTGTGGTGTGTGCGTGCTGTGTGTGTGGTGTGTGCGTGCTGTGTGCGTGGCATGTGTGTGTGCAGTGTGTGTGGTGTGTGCGTGGTGTGTGTGTGCGTGGTGTGTGCGTGGTGTGTGTGGTGTGTGTGGTGTGTGCGTGGTGTGTGTGTGTGCGCAGTGTGCGTGGTGTGTGTGTGCGCAGTGTGCGTGGTGTGTGCGTGCTGTGTGTGTGGTGTGTGCGTGGTGTGTGTGGTGTGTGCGGTGTGTGTGGTGTGTGCGTGGTGTGTGTGTGCGCAGTGTGTGTGGTGTGTGTGTGGTGTGTGCGTGGTGTGTGTGGTGTGCGTGGTGTCTGTGTGCGCAGTGTGCGTGGTGTGTGCGTGGTGTGTGTGTGCGCAGTGTGTGTGGTGTGTGTGTGGTGTGTGCGTGGTGTGTGTGTGCGCAGTGTGTGTGGTGTGTGTGTGGTGTGTGCGTGGTGTGTGTGTGCGCAGTGTGCGTGGTGTGTGCGTGGTGTGTGTGTGCGCAGTGTGTGTGGTGTGTGCGTGGTGTGTGTGCGCAGTGTGCGTGGTGTGTGCGTGGTGTGTGTGTGCGCAGTGTGTGTGGTGTGTGCGTGGTGTGTGTGGTGTGTGTGTGGTGTGTGCGTGGTGTGTGTGGTGTGTGTGTGTGCGCAGTGTGCGTGGTGTGTGTGTGTGCAGTGTGCGTGCTGTGTGTGTGCGCAGTGTGTGTGGTGTGTGCGTGGTGTGTGTGGTGTGTGCGGTGTGTGTGGTGTGTGCGTGGTGTGTGTGTGCGCAGTGTGTGTGGTGTGTGTGTGGTGTGTGTGTGGTGTGTGCGTGGTGTGTGCGTGGTGTGTGTGTGCGCAGTGCGTGGTGTGTGCGTGGTGTGTGCGTGGTGTGTGCGTGGTGTGTGTGTGGTGTGCGTGGTGTGTGTGCGCGGTGTGTGGTGTGTGTGGTGTGTGTGTGCGCGGTGTGTGTGGTGTGTGTGTGGTGTGTGTGTGGTGTGTGCGTGGTGTGTGTGTGCGCAGTGGTGCGGTGTGTGTGTGGTGTGTGCGTGGTGTGTGTGTGGTGTGTGGTGTGTGTGTGGTGTGTGTGCGGTGTGTGTGGTGTGTGTGTGGTGTGCGTGGTGTGTGCGTGGTGTGTGTGTGGTTTGTGTGTGCGCAGTGTGCGTGGTGTGTGTGTGCGCAGTGTGTGTGGTGTGTGCGTGGTGTGTGTGTGCACAGTGTGCGTGGTGTGTGCGTGCTGTGTGTGTGCGCAGTGTGTGTGGTGTGTGTGGTGTGTGCGTGGTGTGTGTGGTGTGCGTGGTGTGTGTGTGCGCAGTGTGCGTGCTCTGTGCGTGGTGTGTGTGTGCGCAGTGTGCGTGGTGTGTGCGTGGTGTATGTGTGCGCAGTGTGTGTGGTGTGTGTGTGGTGTGTGTGTGGTGTGTGCGTGGTGTGTGTGTGCGCAGTGTGTGTGGTGTGTGCGTGGTGTGTGTGGTGTGTGTGTGGTGTGTGTGTGGTGTGTGCGTGGTGTGTGCGCGGTGTGTGTGTGGTGTGTGTGTGGTGTGTGCGTGCTGTGTGCGTGGCATGTGTGTGTGCAGTGTGTGTGGTGTGTGCGTGGTGTGTGTGTGCGTGGTGTGTGCGTGGTGTGTGTGGTGTGTGTGGTGTGTGCGTGGTGTGTGTGTGGTGTGTGTGTGTGCGCAGTGTGCGTGGTGTGTGTGTGCGCAGTGTGCGTGGTGTGGTGCGTGCTGTGTGTGTGCGCAGTGTGTGTGGTGTGTGCGTGGTGTGTGTGGTGTGTGCGGTGTGTGTGGTGTGTGCGTGGTGTGTGTGTGCGCAGTGTGTGTGGTGTGTGTGTGGTGTGTGCGTGGTGTGTGTGGTGTGCGTGGTGTCTGTGTGCGCAGTGTGCGTGGTGTGTGCGTGGTGTGTGTGTGCGCAGTGTGTGTGGTGTGTGTGTGGTGTGTGCGTGGTGTGTGTGTGGTGTGTGCGTGGTGTGTGTGTGCGCAGTGTGTGTGGTGTGTGTGTGGTGTGTGCGTGGTGTGTGTGTGCGCAGTGTGCGTGGTGTGTGCGTGGTGTGTGTGTGCGCAGTGTGTGTGGTGTGTGCGTGGTGTGTGTGCGCAGTGTGCGTGGTGTGTGCGTGGTGTGTGTGTGCGCAGTGTGTGTGGTGTGTGCGTGTGTGTGTGTGTGCGTGGTGTGTGTGTGTGTGTGGTGTGTGCGTGGTGTGTGTGGTGTGTGTGTGCGCAGTGCGTGGTGTGTGCGTGGTGTGTGCGTGGTGTGTGCGTGGTGTGTGTGTGGTGTGCGTGGTGTGTGTGCGCGGTGTGTGGTGTGTGTGGTGTGTGTGTGCGCGGTGTGTGTGGTGTGTGTGTGGTGTGTGTGTGGTGTGTGCGTGGTGTGTGCGTGGTGTGTGTGTGCGCAGTGGTGCGGTGTGTGTGTCGTGTGTGCGTGGTGTGTGTGTGGTGTGTGGTGTGTGTGTGGTGTGTGTGCGGTGTGTGTGGTGTGCGTGGTGTGTGCGTGGTGTGTGTGTGGTTTGTGTGTGCGCAGTGTGCGTGGTGTGTGTGTGCGCAGTGTGTGTGGTGTGTGCGTGGTGTGTGTGTGCACAGTGTGCGTGGTGTGTGCGTGCTGTGTGTGTGCGCAGTGTGTGTGGTGTGTGTGTGGTGTGTGCGTGGTGTGTGTGGTGTGCGTGGTGTGTGTGTGCGCAGTGTGCGTGCTGTGTGCGTGGTGTGTGTGTGCGCAGTGTGCGTGGTGTGTGCGTGGTGTATGTGTGCGCAGTGTGTGTGGTGTGTGTGTGGTGTGTGTGTGGTGTGTGCGTGGTGTGTGTGTGCGCAGTGTGTGTGGTGTGTGCGTGGTGTGTGTGGTGTGTGTGTGGTGTGTGTGTGGTGTGTGCGTGGTGTGTGCGTGGTGTGTGTGTGGTGTGTGTGTGGTGTGTGCGTGCTGTGTGCGTGGCATGTGTGTGTGCAGTGTGTGTGGTGTGTGCGTGGTGTGTGTGTGCGTGGTGTGTGCGTGGTGTGTGTGGTGTGTGTGGTGTGTGCGTGGTGTGTGTGGTGTGTGCGGTGTGTGTGGTGTGTGCGTGGTGTGTGTGCGCAGTGTGTGTGGTGTGTGTGTGGTGTGTGCGTGGTGTGTGTGTGGTGTGTGCGTGGTGTGTGTGTGCGCAGTGTGTGTGGTGTGTGTGTGGTGTGTGCGTGGTGTGTGTGTGCGCAGTGTGCGTGGTGTGTGCGTGGTGTGTGTGTGCGCAGTGTGTGTGGTGTGTGCGTGGTGTGTGTGCACAGTGTGCGTGGTGTGTGCGTGGTGTGTGTGTGCGCAGTGTGTGTGGTGTGTGCGTGGTGTGTGTGGTGTGTGTGTGGTGTGTGCGTGGTGTGTGTGGTGTGTGTGTGCGCAGTGCGTGGTGTGTGCGTGGTGTGTGCGTGGTGTGTGCGTGGTGTGTGTGTGGTGTGCGTGGTGTGTGTGCGCGGTGTGTGGTGTGTGTGGTGTGTGTGTGCGCGGTGTGTGTGGTGTGTGTGTGGTGTGTGTGTGGTGTGTGCGTGGTGTGTGCGTGGTGTGTGTGTGCGCAGTGGTGCGGTGTGTGTGTGGTGTGTGCGTGGTGTGTGTGTGGTGTGTGGTGTGTGTGTGGTGTGTGTGCGGTGTGTGTGGTGTGTGTGTGGTGTGTGCGTGGTGTGTGTGCGCAGTGGTGTGGTGTGTGTGTGGTGTGTGTGTGTGGTGTGTGTGTGGTGTGTGCGTGGTGTGTGTGGTGTGTGCGCGGTGTGTGTGCAGTGTGCGTGGTGTGTGCGTGGTGTGTGTGCGCAGTGGTGTGGTGTGTGTGGTGTGTGTGCAGTTTATGAATTGGGGCAGGGATGGGGTGAGAAGGGCATTTGCTGTCAGCCGCCACGACATCCCAGACTCATTCTGGACCCGGTCGTTTTCTCCGTGTTCCCCCCACCTCAGTGTGACCCCCTCTCCTTCGTTTCTCTCGTTCCTCCCCGTGCCCTCCATTCGGTCAGTCCCTGCCCCCAGTGTCTGACTTTGCCTCCCTCCCCTGCCTGCACTGTGCCCCTCCCCGGTGGCTCAGTGTGTGGGGTGGTGTGCGAGGTGTGTGCACCGCATGACCGCCAGCTCCCTTACCCTGTGCTGGTGCTCAAGCCAGACAGTGCCATTGAGTGGCTGCTGTTTGTGCTGTTGGGCGGTGTGGGAGGGGAGGTGTTCAGTGCTGATAGTGAGCTCCCCGTCACTCCCGGAGTGTGCGACGACCCAGCGGCAGACATCGTGGAAACTGAAAGGGAAAAAGGTCACAGTCAGCACCATCGTTGGCTCAGTTACTGACAGTCCCTGCCCCCTTCCCTGCCCCCTTCCCTGCCCCCTTCCCTGCCCCAGTCCCTGCTCCCTTCCCTGCCCCCTTCCCTGCCCCCTTCCCTGCCCCCCTGTCCCTGCCCCAGTCCCTGCCCCCTTCCCTGCCCCCTTCCCTGCCCCCTTCCCTGCCCCCTGTCCCTGCCCCCTGTCCCTGTCTGCTCCAGGGCTGATCCATCCCCCCACTCTCTCTCCCTCCCACTGTCCCTTTCCAATTCCCTGCCCAGCTCACCCTCGTGTCCTAATCCTGCTCTCCTATCCCCATCCCACACCGTCTCCTCTTCCGGTGTCCTCTCCTGCCCCCCTCTCTCTGCTTCTCCGTCCCTGACCAGCTTTCACCACCTGTTTGGCTCCCTCTCACACACTCCCCTTCTCTGTGCTCTGCTCTCTGCACGTCCCACTCCCCACTCCCTCCCCGTCCCACTCCCCACTCCCTCCCCCTCCCTCTCCATGTCACTCCCTCCCCGTCCCACTCCCCACTCCCTCCCCCTCCCTCTGTCACTCCCTCCCCGTCCCACTCCCTCCCCCTCCCTCTGTCACTCCCTCCCCGTCCCACTCCCCACTCCCTCCCCCTCCCTCTCCATGTCACTCCCTCCCCGTCCCACTCCCCACTCCCTCCCCCTCCCACTCCCCACTCCCTCCCCCTCCCACTCCCCACTCCCTCCCCATCCCACTCCCCACTCCCTCCCCGTCCCACTCCCCACTCCCTCCCCCTCCCACTCCCCACTCCCTCCCCATCCCACTCCCCACTCCCTCCCCCTCCCACTCCCCACTCCCTCCCCGTCCCACTCCCCACTCCCTCCCCCTCCCACTCCCCACTCCCTCCCCGTCCCACTCCCCACTCCCTCCCCGTCCCACTCCCCACTCCCTCCCCGTCCCACTCCCCACTCCCTCCCCTTCCACTCCCTCCCCCTCCCCGTCCCACTCCCCATTCCATTCCCTCACCCGCCTCCCTCTCGCTCGTGACCCTCCCCCTGCCCCCTCCCCATCCCTCCCCCCATCTCCCTGTCCCCCTCTCCCCTTCCCATCCCCTCCCCGTCCCACCCTCTCCCCCTGTCCCTTCCCCTGCCCCTCACCCTCCCACTTCCCCTCCCCATCCCTCCTCCTCTCCCTCCCCTGTCCCTCCCCTTCCCCCTCTCCCTCCCACTCTCCCTCCCCCTGCCCCTCTCCTTCCCCCTTCCCGGTCCCAGACTGTTCCAGTTACCTGTTGTGCTGAGGCTGTTTGTGCCCTGTGACACGGGGAGGTTCAGACCCGTCGGTTGAGGAGAGACCTAGGAGGGAGAAGCGAATGGAACAATTGTCAGACGGGCATTGGAAGAGGGTATGCGTGCCGAGGACTGAGTGCATCGCCACCCAACGGCGACAGGAGAAGGAAGGAAACCACAGAGATTGTTGGTGCGGGAGGAGGCCACGAGCCCACCCTATCTGTGGCTGGCCTGAGCCGACCTCCCCTCACTGGGTCTGTAACCCTGCACACCCGGCACCGTGTACATCTCCGCACACACCCTCTGGCTAACAAGGTCACTCACGGAGAGGCACAGGTCAGAATCCAACACAGCTCGGGTGTGAGGAGCAAGCATGAATATCACAAGGTCACAAGAGAAAGGAGCAGGAGCAGGCCATTCGGGCCATCGAGTCTGCTCCATGAGCTAAACTAAACTATTCCCATCTAGCCCCAGTTCTGGCCTTTTCCCCATATCCCTTGATACCCTGACTAATTAGATACCTATCAATCTCCTCCTTAAACACCCCCAATGATCGGGCCTCCACAGCTGTACGTGGCAAAGAATTCCATAAATTCACTGCCCTCTGGCTAAAGAAATTTCTCCTCATTTCTGTTCTAAACGGGTACCCTCTAATTCTAAGACTGTGCCCTCTAGTCCTGGACTCACCCACCAAGGGAAACAGCTTAGCCACATCCACTCTGTCCAGTCCTTCCAACATTCAAAATGTTTCTATGAGGTCCCCTCTCATTCTTCTGTACTCCAGTGAGTACAGTCCAAGAGCCAACAATCGCTCCTCGTATGTCAGCCCTTTCATTCTGGGAATCATCCTCGTAAATCTTCTCTGAACCCTCTCCGACATCAGCACATCCTTCCTAAGATAAGGGAAATTGGGAAATTCAAGAGACATCCACCTGACGGTAAAGCTTTGTACCGACAGAAAATCAAATCCTGAGCAATATTTGGTGGAGACACACAGGAGGTGGCAGATGCTGGAACCCGGAGCGAGGAACAAACTCAGCGGGTCGAGCAGCATCCGTGGAGGCAGAGGGACGGCTGAGGTTTGGGGTCGACACCCTACGTCGGCTTCTGGGTGAAATTGGAGTGGGCGGTGAACAGAGGAGGGAGATTCAAGGACTCACGCAGATGAACACAGGAGCTGTTGTCGGACTCGCTCAGGAGCACCCGTGACACTGCGAGCATCGTGGACAGGAGCTCTGGTGGGGCGGTCTCACCAAAGGAGCTGGGTCACCACCAGGAAAATGCAGGGTTCCCCCGCGGCCATTCCCCCCAGCAGTAGCAGCCTGGTCTGTGGCACAACCAGATCTGGTTCACAGCAGGGGAGGGTGAGGACAAAGAGAGCTGAAGTGATAGGAGTTAGGGGGACAGACAGGAGAGTCCGTGGCCATGAACGAGTCTCCAGGATGGTGCGCTGCCTCAGGATGTCTCTGAGCGGTTGCAGGACATCCCCAAGGGGAAGGGAGAATAGCTGGAGGTCGTTGTGCACATTGTTACCAACGACATCGGCAGGGAGAGGGATGAGGTCCTGCGCAGTGAACGCAGGGAGTCAGGCGGAAGGTTACAAAGCAGGACTGTGATCTCCGGATTTCTCCCGGTGCCACGTGCCGGTGGGGGTAGGAATAAGAGGACAGGCGCGGCCGAGGAGCTGGTGCAGGAGGATTCTTGGACCGCTGGCCTTTCTTCTGGGATAGAGGTAACCCGTACAAGAGGGACAGGTTGCACCTGAACCGGAGGGGGAACCAATATCCTGGGAGGGAGGTTTCCTCCGAGCTTCCCAACAGCTCTGACTGGGTGGGATGCAAAGCTGTAATGTGGCAGATGAGAAGGTTGCAGTTTAAGCGAGAATGTTCAGGAAACAGGACAGCCAGGGGCTGAACGGGCAATATGCACAGTTGGATCGACTGAACTGCATTTATTTTATGGGTCAGGACTCAGGGTGTGGATAAGCACATGGAACTGGGATGTTATTGCTGTTACAGAAACACAGTCGGACAATGAGCAGAACCGGCAGGTCAGTGTTCTGGGGTCAAATGCTACAGGCGTGATAGAGCTGGGGGTAAGAGAGGAGGGGGAGATATGTCTTTGATCAGGGAAAACATCACGGTAGTACTTGGAGGATATTCCCACGGGATCTTCTGCAGGAGAACAGAAATAAGAAGGGGGTGATCACTTTGATGGGATTGTATCAGAGGCCCCCAGGGATCAGCGGGAACCAGAGGATCAAATATGTAGGGAGATGGTAGATAGCTGTAGGAATAAAAGGATTGTAATAGTAGGTGATTTTAACTTCCCTGAGATTGACTGGGATTATCATAGTGCTAAAGGTTTGGATGGGGCAGGATTTGTTCAGTGTGTCCAGGCAAGTTTTAACAAGCTGCACGTAGCAGGCCCTGCTAGAGGGGGGGCAACACTTGACCTCCAGTTGGGAAGGAGGCTGTGTAAGTAGTTGGTGTGTCAGTGGAGGAACACTTTGGGACAAGTAACCATCACTCTGTAAGTTTTAGCAGTACACAAGAAGTGCTGGGCGAACTTCTGCGCATTGCTCCAGATTCCAGCATCGGCAGAATTTTTTGTGTTTCCATCAGTTTTAAAATGGTTATGGGAAGAGATTGGACAGGTCCACAGGGTAAAGTCCAGAACTGGGGCAAGGTTAATTGTGCTGGCGTTGGACAGCAATTGCACAGGTTGATTGGGAGAGGCCATTTGTAGATGAAGGGACATCTGGCAAGTGGGAGACTTTTGAAAGTGATAAGAGATCTCTTTATTAGTCACACGTACATCGAAACGCACAGTGAAATGCATCTTTTGTGTGGAGTGTTCTGGGGGCAGCCCGCAAGTGTCGCCGCGCTTCCAGCGCCAACATATCACACCCACAACTTCCTAACCCGTACGTCTTTGGAATGTGGGAGGAAACCGAAGCACCTGGAGGAAACCCATGCAGACACGGGGAGAACGTACAAACTCCTTACAGACAGCAGTGGGAAATGAACCCGGGTCACTGGCGCTGTAATAGCATCACGCTACTGTGCTCAGGGACAACTTGTTGCTGTTAGAGCGAAGCTCAAGGCTGCGAGGACCAGGGAACCCTGGCTGATGAGGAATATCGGGACACCAGGAAAAAGGAGGTGTGTGACAGGTACAGGTAGCTGGGATCAAGGGAATCCCTTGGGGAGTATAAGGGATGTTGGGATACACTTAAGGAAGTCAGGAGAGCAAACAGGGGACATGAGATATCGAACTGCACAACACAGGAACAGGCCTCGCGGCCCATAATGTGCTGATCATGGTGCCAAATCTCTTTTGCCTGCACATGATCCGTATCCCAAAGATATCCTTGGCAAGAGTGGGTGAAGGAGAATTCTACGTATATGAAGGGCAAAGGGCTAACTGGAGGGAGAATAGGTCTTCCTGAAGGATCAGTGTGGCCGTTTGTGTGGAGCCACGGGGAGATGGGCGAGGTCTTAACTGGAAAAGTCTCATCTGTATTTACTGTGGAGAAGGTCATGGAAGGCAGGGAATTCGGGAAAGAGGGCAGTGGTGTCCTGAAACATGTTGACATTACAAAAGAGGAGGTGTCGGCAGTCTTGAGGGATGTAATAGAACATTGCAGCACAGTACAGGCCCTTCAGCCCACAATGTTGTGCCGACATTTTATCCTGCTCTAAGATCTATCTAACCCTTCCCTCCCACATAGTCCCTCCATTTCTCTATCATTCATGTGTCTATTCTAAGAGTCTCCGAAATGTCCCTAATGTATCTGCCCCCACAACCTCTGCCGGCAGTGCGTTCCACACACACACCACTTTCTGTGTAAAAAACTTACCCCTGACATCCCCCTTATACCTTCCTCCAATCACCTTAAAATTATGTCCCCTCGTGTTAGCCATTGTCGCCCTGGGAAAAAGTCTCTGATTGTCCACTCGATCTATGCCTCTTATCATCTTGTACACCTCTATCAAGTCACCTTTTGTCCTCCTCTCAAAAGAGAAAAGCCCTTGTATTCTGCCTTCAAATTCGATCTCCCGATCTCACAATTTTCTGGGTTGAACTCCATCTGCCACTTCTCAGCCCAGCTCTGCATCCTATCAATGTCCTGTTGTAATCTACAGCAACCTTCTACACCATCCACAACACCACCAACCTTTGTATCATCAGCAAACTTACTAACCCACCCTTCCACATCCTCATCCAAGTCATTTATAAAAATCACAAAGAGCAAGGGTCCCAGAGCAGATCCCTGCGGAACACCGCTGGTCACCGACCTCCAGACAGAATACACTCCATCTACCACCACCCTCTGTGTGGTGGATAAATCCCTGGGGCCCGACCACGTGTACCCTCGGACGTCGTGGGAAGCAAGGGGAGAAATTACCGGGGCCCTGGCAGAGACACAGCCCCATCCTTCTGACTAAACTTGCTTGTTTCAACTTCTGTATTTGCCTCGACTTTCTCATCTGCCACTTTGGAACCCACCTCTCTGCCAGGCGAGTTGTAAACTCTCCTGAGTAGCTCCAGCAGATCTCCCTGCCGGGGTATTGGTTCCCCCTCCAGTTCAGGTGCAACCCGTCCCTCTTCCACCGGTTACTCTGGCCCCAGAGGGGACCCCAACAGCATAAGAACCTGAATCCCCCTCTCCAGCTCCTCAGCCACACGTCCATCTGCCCTTTCTTATTGCTACCTTCACTGGCGCGTGGCACTGGCAGTAATCCAGACTTTACTAATCCTGCTTTAACCATTATAGGAAGGGTGTGGAGGCGTTGGAAAGGGTGCAGAGGAGATTTACCAGGATGCTGCCTGGATTAGAGAGTATGCATTATGAGGAGAGATTAAGGGAGCTAGGGCTTTACTCTTTGGACAGAAGGAGGATGAGGGGAGACATGATAGATAGAGTGGACAGCCAGCGCCTCTTTCCCAGGGCACCAATGCTCAATACAAGAGGGCATGGCTTTAAAGTAATGAGTGGGAAGTTCAAGGGAGATGTCAGAGGGAGGTTTTTCACCCACAGAGTGGTTGGTACATGGAATGCGCTGCCTGGGGTGGCGGTGGAGGCAGGTACATTGGTCAAATTCAAGAGATTGCTAGATAAGCATATGGAGGAATTTAAAATAGAGGGATATGTGGGAGGAAGGGGTTAGATAGTCTTAGGCGAGGTTTAAAGGTCGGCACAACATTGTGGGCCGAAGGGCCTGTATTGTGCTGTACTGCTCTATGATCCTATGAACTTATTTCCCCCACATTCCCATCAACTCTCCCCTTGATTCCACCCAGTCACCTACATAGTCGGGGGGAAAATACAGCAGCTGTTTTACCCCACTGACCCCGCATGCCTTTGGGACATGGGGCACCCGGAGGAAACTGCACAGTCACGGGGGGGGGGGGGGGGGGGGAGAACGCACGAACCCTGTGCGCAGCAGCAGAGGTCAGGGTCTCTGGAGGTGGGAGGCAGCAGCTTCACTCGCCGCAGGGCTTCCCCCGGGCCGACACCGCTGGGCTCCTGTCAGGGCAGGTTATTATCTAGATGGGGAGAAAATTCAAAGTGCAGAAGTGCAAAGGGACTTGGGGGTCCTCGTACAGGATGCCCTAAAGGTTAACCACCGGGTCGGATCGGCAGTGAAAAAAGCGAATGCTACGTTAGCATTCATTTCGAGAGGTATAGTGTATAAAAGTAAGGAAGTGTTGCTGAGGCTCTACGGGGCACTAGTGAGGCCTCAGTTTTGGGCCCCTTATCTGAGGAAGGATGTGCTGATGTCGGAGAGGGTTCAGAGATTTACGAGGATGATTCCTGGAATGAAAGGGCTTACACACGATGAGCGTTTGTCGGCTCTTGGACTGTACTCACTGGAGTACAGAAGAATGAGAGGGGACCTCATAGAGACATTTCAAATGTTGGAAGGACTGGACAGAGTAGCTGTGGCTAGGCTGTTTCCCTTGGTGGGTGAGTCCAGGACCAGAGGGCACAGTCTTAGAATTAGAGGGTACCTGTTTAGAACAGAAATGAGGAGAAATTTCTTTAGCCAGAGGGTGGTGGATTTATGGAATTCGTTGCCACGTACAGCTGTGGAGACCCAGTCACT
>NW_026262493.1:0-58655 GCF_009764475.1 Pristis pectinata
TAAATCTCCTCTGAACCCTCTCCAACGTCAGCACATCCTTCCTAAGATGTGGGGCCCAAAACTGCGCACAGTATTCCAAATGAGGCCTCACTAGTGCCCCGTACAGCCTCATCAACACTTCCTTACTTTTATACACTATACCTCTCGAGATGAATGCCAACATAGCATTCGCTTTCTTAACCACCGATCCAACCTGGTGGTTAACTTTTAAGGTATCTTGTACGAGTACCCCCAAGTCCCTTTGTACTACCGTACTATCAATCTTCTCTCCTTCTAGATAATAATCTACCCGCTTATTTCTGCTTCCAAAGTGTACAACTGCACATTTCTCAACACAGTCTTTTAAAAATTTCTGTAAATCTATGGTGGAGAGCATTCTGACTGGTTGCATCACCACCTGGTATGGAGGCTCCAATGCATAGGATCACAAGAGGCTGCAGAGGGTTGAAGACTCATCCAGCTCCATCATGGGCACAACCCTCCCCACCATGAAGGACATCTTCAAGAAAAGCCCTGGGAATTACAGACCAGTGAGTCTTACTTCAGTGGTGGGCAAATTACTGGAGAAGATTCAGAGAGATGGGATTTATGGGCATTTGGAGAAGCATAGGCTGATTAGGGACAGTCAGCATGGCTTTGTGAGGAGCAGGTCATTCCTCATGAGCCTGATTGAATTCTTTGAGGATGTGACAAAGCACATTGATGAAGGTAGAGCAGTGGATGTGGTGTACATGGATTTTAGCAAGGCATTTGATAACATTCCTCATGAAAAGCTCATTCAGAAAATCAGGAGGCATGGGATCCAGGGAAACATGCCTGTGTGGATTCAGAATTGGCTCGCCCATAGAAGACAGAGAGTGGTGGTAGATGGAGCATATTCTGCCTGGAGGTCAATGACCTGTGGTGTTCCACAAGGATCTGTTCTGGGACCCCTGCTCTTTGTCATTTTTATAAATAACTTGGATGAGGATGTGGAAGGGTGGGTTAGTAAGTTTGCAGATGACATGAACGTTGGTGGTGTTGTGGATAGTGTAGAAGGTTGCTGTAGGTTGCAACAGGACATCGATAGGATGCACAGCTGGTCTGAAAAGTGGCAGATGGAGTTCAACCCGGAAAAGTATGAAGTGATACACTTTGGAAGATCGAATTTGAAGGCAGAATACAAGGTTAATGGCAGGATTCTTAGCAGTGTGGAGTAACAGAGGGATCTTGGGGTCCATGTCCATAGATTCCTCAAGGTTGCCACGCAGGTCGATAGGGTTGTTAAGAAGGCGTATGGTGTGTTGACCTTCATTAGTCGGGGTATTGAGTTCAACAGCCGCAAGGTGATGTTGCAGCTCCAAAGAACTCTGGTTAGACCACACTTGGAGTATTGTGTTCAGTTCTGGTCACCTCATTATAGGAAGAATGTGGAAGCTTTAGAGAGGGTGCAGAGGAGATTTACCAGGATGCTGCCTGGATAGGAGAACATGTCTTATGAGGATAGGTTGAGCGAGCTAGGGCTTTTCTCTTTGGAGAGAAGGAGGTTGAGAGGTGACTTGATAGAGGTGTACAAGAGGATGAGAGGCATAGATTGAGTGGACAGTCAGAGACTTTTTCCCAGGGTGAAAGTGGCTAACACAAGGGGGCAAAATTTTAAGGTGATTGGAGGAAGGTATAAGGGGGGTGTCAGGGGTAAGTTTTTTTTACATAGAGAGTGGTTGGTGCGTGGAACGCACTGCCCGCAGAGGTTGTGGGGGCAGATACATTAGGGGCATTTAAGAGACTCTTAGATAGCCACATGTACGATAGAGAAATGGGGGGCTATGTGGGAGGGAAGGGTTAGATAGATCTTAGAGCAGGATAAAGTGTCGACACATCGTGGGCCGTAGGGTCCATAGTGTGCTGTAATGTTCTATGTCTCTGGACAGGTAGCACTGGTTCAACAGACTGAAGCATCCAAAACACAGCAACACAAAGCACCAGAGGAAATCAGTGGGTCTGGCAGCCTCCGTTGGGGGAAGTGGACATTCGACGTTTTGGGTCGAGACCCTTCATCTGAACAACCAAAACTGCCAGAGGTCAGCACTTCGCTCTCCTGGTGTAGTCACTGCACCTCTCCACCACCTCTGCCCAAGGCTACCTTGTCCTTGCCCTCAATACTCCCCCTCCCCCACTCCCTAGTATTTACCTTTCATATCCTCTCCCTGCTACTTATCCCCCACTTCCCTCTGGGCTAATCCCTGCTACTACCCTCCACCATTCACCTTTTTCCCTCCCCACCATGTTGTCTCCACCTCCCCTCTACATTAACCACTGTCCTCCAGGCTACTCACCCGTCCCTCACCCTGGTATCTACCCGTCCCTGGGGAATTTACCTCCTCCCGCCATTCCCATCCACCAGTATTTACCCCCTGACCTCCCCACACATGCCAGGTATTTATCCCCCACACGCACCCTCCCCCGTATGTATCCCCCACACGCACCCTCCCCCGTATGTATCTCCCCCACACGCACCCTCCCCCGTATGTATCTCCCCCACACGCACCCTCCCCCGTATGTATCTCCCCCACACGCACCCTCCCCCGTATGTATCTCCCCCACACGCACCCTCCCCCGTATGTATCCCCCACACGCACCCTCCCCCGTATGTGTCTCCCCCACACGCACCCTCCCCCGTATGTTCCCCCACACGCACCCTCCCCCGTATGTCTCCCCCACACGCACCCTCCCCCGTATGTATCCCCCACACGCACCCTCCCCCGTATTTACCCCCAACGTACACCCCACACCACCCCCTATAATGTATCCCCACACCCCCATATGTATCCACCACAAACCCCCCTCCCTGTATGATGTATCCCCCACACACCCTCCCCCCGTACATATCCCCCACTCACCCCCTGTATGTATTCCCCACACACAACCCCGTATGATGTATCCCTCACACACCACCCCAATATTTACCCCCAACGTACACCCCACACACCCCCTCCTCCACGGGTATCTCCCCCCCCCACCCCACACACCCTCCTCCACAGGTTATCTCCCCCCCCCACACCCCCTCCTCCACGGGTATCTCCCCCCCCCACACCCCCTCCTCCACGGGTATCTCCCCCCCCCCACACCCCCTCCTCCACGGGTATCTCCCCCCCCCACACCCCCTCCTCCACGGGTATCTCCCCCCCCCCACACCCCCTCCTCCACGGGTATCTCCCCCCCCCCCCCCCCCCCCCCTCCACGGGTATCTCCCCCCCCCCCCCACCCCCCCCTCCTCCACGGGTATCCCCCCCCCCCCACACCCCCTCCTCCACGGGTATCTCCCCCCCCCCCCACACCCCCTCCTCCACGGGTATCTCCCCCCCCCACACCCCCTCCTCCACGGGTATCTCCCCCCCCCCACACCCCCTCCTCCACGGGTATCTCCCCCCCCCCACACCCCCTCCTCCACGGGTATCTCCCCCCCCCCACACCCCTCCTCCACGGGTATCTCCCCCCCCCCCACACCCCCTCCTCCACGGGTATCTCCCCCCCCCCACACCCCCTCCTCCACGGGTATCTCCCCCCCCCCACACCCCCTCCTCCACGGGTATCTCCCCCCCCCCACACCCCCTCCTCCACGGGTATCTCCCCCCCCCACACCCCCTCCTCCACGGGTATCTCCCCCCCCACACTCCACTTTCTCCTCCCCCACCTACCTACCTTCCCCCTCTCACCTGGACTCACCTATCACCTGCCAGCTTGTGCTCCTCCCCCTCCCCTCACCCTTTTATTCTGGCTGCTGCTCTCTTTCCTGCCGGTCCTGATGAAGGGTCTCGGCCCAAAACGTCGGCTGTTCATTTCCGTCCATGGATGCTGCCTGACCTGCTGAGTTCCTCCAGCATACTGTGTGTGTTGTTCCAGATTTCCAGCATCTGCAGAATCTCTTGTATCTCCTTTTGGAGCCCAACTTGCATACAACATCTTTCAAATTCTTAAGAAATGCTTCCAGCCTTTAAGAATAATGTCTGTGACTCAAAAAGCAAATTTCCATACGTAACGTTAAAGAAAGTAACGGTATAAAAATATGATAGAGAAAAATAAAGAACCTTGACAAGCCTATTAACTGAAATCTGGCAAAAAAAATAAGTTTATCAGTTGCTGTATCCACTATTAACAGTATAACATTACAGCATAATGTAACGATATTATCGACACCTTTAACGTTATAACATTGTAATTTAGGCTGTCATGATTAAATTTGCAATTAATTGTGCAATTATGTAAGAAATAATCATCAGCTAATTGCAGATTTGACCACATTGTAACACAATAATGGAATGCCAATATTTTTGAATAGCACAAAAGGAAAATGCTTTATCTTTGAGAGAGGGGGAGGTTCAGGGGTTGGGGACAGTGATAGGGAGTTTAGAGAAAGGGGTAGTGGGAACTAGGGAAGCAAGAGTAGGGACTGGGGGACTAGAGGGGGGAGAGTAGGAGTAGAGGGAGCAGGAGTGGGGTTGGAGAGAAGGAAGGGGAGAGGAAGTGTGGTCAGAGGGAGGTACGGGCAGTGAGGAGAGCATTAGAGGTGGGGCTGATGAACAGAGAGGGTGAGAGCGGGAGGAAAGAGAGAGAGAGTGAGGTGGGAATGCCGACCCAAGTCAGTAGCAGGGGAACACTCAGTAAATCAAACTATGGAAGTCTGGTCTCCATGCCTAGGAAGGGTCAGGCCTTCATTTCATGTTGCCCTACCCCTGTAGACATCTCACTCGGTCTCTCACTGCCCTTCTCCCTGCTCTCTCTCTCTCCCCCACACACCCTTTCTCTGTCCCTTTCCACTTTTCCCACTCACCCCTCTCCTACTCTCCCCTCCCCCTGTCACCTGCTTCCCCTTTCAGTCTCTCTTCCAACCAAGTGCAGTGAGAAGGGGAAGGGAGGAGAGAGCAGGTTGTCCTGGTAGTGCCTGATCTCAGACGGATTTGTGGACATGGAGAACTCCCATAACATCAGATCTCAATGGGGGTCTCAGCAGCAATAGTCTGGGCCGTAAACCATGTGATTTCTTATTCAGACTGCAAACCCCATAAGAAATACAGGCGGTCTGTAAAACAGGACAGGTTCGTGGTGGCTGCTACATCCTCCACAAGCAGCCGACTGTGCAGCCTCACCCAATGTTAGCAATCGCTGAGCAGCAGAGGAGGGAGGAGATGAAAGAGGGGTCTTCACCTGGACCCCTTTCCTGCCGTATGGTCAGGTAGTGGATACCTTAAGAGTTTGTTGAGGAGAAGGCTGAGCTGAATTGCCAATGCTGAGAGAATGAAGCCGTCTGTGCCTGCGTGTGGCAGAACCTGGATAACATTCTGACCTGAGCTGAAGTGACAAGGAACATTTGTATCACACGGATGCCGGGCGATGACCATCTCCCATTGCCATCCAATGGCATAACTAGTCTGGGGTCATCATTGAACAGGAAGCTTACCCAGATCAGCCACATAGATGAAGGGTCTTGCGTTATTATGTGTTATTATGTAGTTATAATAAAGAACTACAGTTCCCAGTGGGCAATGCAAGGGGGTTACATGGGGGAATAGGAAGTGGCTGTAAAAAGAGAGGGAAAGCAAGCCTGTCTGTTGTTGGTTATTAAAAATGTTCAGATGTTAAACCCACGCGAAGTTTGTCTCTTGATGAAGAACAAACATATCAGGTCTCAGACCTGAAATGTCAACTGTTCACTTCGCTCCACAGATGCTGCTCGACTCGCTGAGTTCCTCCAGCATTTTGTGTGTTGTTCCAGATTCCAGCATCTGCAGTCTCTTGTGTCTTCAGCCACATAGATAACTCTACGTCCGAGGCTGGGTACCTTGCACTGAGCATTCAAGTCTCGACTTCTCAAAGACTTTCCACCATCTGCAGAGCCAGGTCAGGAATGAGATGGATATCGCCACACTTGGCTGGGTCAGAGCAACTCCATCTTAGCAGGAGGATTGCTGGGAGGCCACGGAAGGGAGGGAAGAGGTCAACCTCACTAATAGCTGCAGAGAGTTCAAGAGGAATGAGGAGGGACAGTATCATAGAAACATGGAGTGCCCATTGTAATTTTCATAAGAGCTGGTAGAGTTGAAAATATAGATTTGGAGAGGTTTAAACAGGTAATTCCAAAAGGAAATGCCAGAATTCCATAGTACTCCAGTACCTCATTCACAACTGTGGCCAGAAAGGCAGGTCAGAAACTGTGTATCCTATGGTAAATGACTCCGCTCCTGACACCCGAAGGACTTTCCACCATCTACAAGGCACAAGTCAGGAATATGGTGCAATATTTGCCTGGTTGGGTGCAACTTCAACAATACTTGAGAAACTTGACGTAACCAATTGGTGATCAGTTTATTATTGTCATCTATGCCAAGATACAGTGAAAAGTTTTTGTTTGCACGCCATTCAGACAGATCATTCCAAACACAAGTACATTGAGGTAGTACAAATGGGAAAAAAAAACAGAATGCAGATTATAGTGTTACAGTAGTCCACGTAGACAAATAAAGTGCAGGGGCCATGGTGAGGTAGATTAAGAGATCAAGAGTTCATCTTTATTGTACAAGCATCTTATAGCAGTGGGATAGAAGCTGTCCTTGAGCCCGGTGGTACGTGTTCTCAAGCTTTTGTTTCTTCTGCCTGATGGGGGGGAGGGGGGTGAGGGGGGTAGAAGAGAGAATGACCAGAACCGTGCATGCCTTGGTAGGTCATGTCTAACCAAACCTATAACGTTGTCTACATGGACTCTAGCAAGGCCTTTGATAAAGTCCCACATGGGAGGCTGATCCAGAAGGTTAAGTCGCTTGGCATTCAGGGTGAAGAAGTCAATTGGATTCAAGGTTGGCTTAGTGGGAGAAGCCAGAGAGTGGTAGTAGATGGTTGTCTCTCTGACTGGAGTGATGTGCCTCAGGGATTGGTGCTGGGTCCATAGCTGTTTATCATCTATATTAATGATTTAGGTGATAATGTGGTAATTAAACTGGATCAGCAAATTTGGGGATGACACCAAGGTTGGGGGCATAGTGGACAGCAAGGAAGGTTAGCAAAGCTTGCAGCAGGATCTTTACCAGCTAAGTAAATGGGCTGAAAAATGGCAGATGGAATTTAATGCAGACAAGTGTGAGGTGATGCACTTTGGGAGGACAAACCAGGGTAAGACTTACACAGTGAATGGTAGGGCACTGAGGTGTGTGGTAGAACAAAGGGACCTGGGAATACAGGTCCATAGTTCCTTGAAAGTGACGTCACAGGTAGATAGGGTCGTAAAGGGAACTTTTGGTACTTTGGTCTTCATAAAACAGGGTATTGAGTACAGGAGTTGGGATGTTATTTTGAAGTTGTACAAGATATTGGTGAGGCTGAATTTAGAGTATTGTGTGCAGTTCTGGTCACCTACCTACAGGAAAGATATCAATAAGCTTGAAAGAGTGCAGAGAAAAGTTACAAGGACTTGAGGACCTGAGTTATAGGGAAAGGTTGAATAGGTTAGGACTTTATTCCCTGGAGCGCAGGAGAATGAGGGGAAATCATATAGAGGTATACAAAATTATGAGGGGTATAGATAGGGTGAATGCATGCAGGCTTTTTCCCCTGAGGTTGGGTGAGACTAGAACTAGAGGTCATAGGTTTAGGCTGAAAGGTGAAATATTTAAGAGGAATCTGAGGGGAAACTTCTTCACTCAGAGGGTGGTGCGAGTGTGGAACAAGCTGCCAGCAGAAGTGGCAGATGCAGGTTCACTTGTAACATTTAAGAGAAGTTTGGATAGGTACATGGATGGGAGGGGTGTGGAGGGATATGTTCCGGGTGCAGGTATATGGGACTAGGCAGAAGATCAGGTGGCATGGACTAGATGGGCTGAGGGGCCTTTTTCTGTGCTGTAGTACTCTATGACTCTATGACCCAACAACTACCCAAAGCATTCACTCATCACTGATGATAGTGCTTACCCTCTACAAAATGCATTGCAGTTACTAAGACTTACATTGACACACCTCACAAACCGACCTCCAATAAAGACAAGAGCTTAAGGTGCTTGGGAACACTGCCACCTGCAGGTTCCCTCCCATATTGCGCACTATCCTGACCTGTAAATGTATTCCTGATGGATCATCTTTGTTGGACCTCCCTAGTGAACAGCACTGTGAGAGTACCTTCAGCAGATGGAAGTAAGCAGTCAAAGAAGCTGGCTCCCCAACCACCTTCTCAAGGGTAATTAGGGATGGGTAATAAATGCTAGAGATGCTAGATCCTGAAAAATAATTTAAGAAAGTGGCCTTGTATTAGGCCAGTTATTGAATATTTGATCATTTGAGGGAGGGAAGACTTTATAGCTATATGGAGTCATAGAGTTATACAGCACAGAAACAGGTCCTTCAGCCCAATTTGTCATTGTCAACCAAGATGCCTGTCTAAGCTAGCCCCATCCACCCACGTTTGGCCCATATCCCTCTGAAACTTTCCTATCCATTAAGCCCAATCTTGATTATCAATAGATGTGCATCTTCCATCAAAGTTCAGCGGACTAGGAATTGCGTGATATATTTTCACAAGGTCATAAGACAAAGGAGCAGAAGTAGGCCATTCGGCCCATTGAGTCTGCTCCGCTACCTCACCATGAGCTAAACTATTCTCCCATCTAGCCCCAATTCCTGGCCTTTTCCCCATATCCCTTGATACCCTGACTAATTAGTTTCACTCGAGAACCTATGGAATTTGAGTTTAATTTTTAGGCTTTCATTAAAGTCTCAACAGAGGTCAGTTCAGGCAGCCCAGGACTGGGAACAACTTTGAGATGGAACTGACCTGTATGACTTTGCAGCACATCAATGAATCCAGTGTTCATTGGGAAATTAGAAGAGCTGCTTTATTAAATTTACAAAGAAAACATGCTTCATTTTTTTTAAAGCAAATTTGTATTGTCAAGGGCATTCTAGTTGGTCTATATAAAAGAGTTGTAACACAAAGAAAGGAGAAAGAAAAAATCTTTAATGTTACTGCATTTCCAGTTCCAGTGTCATCTGTGCTTTCAAGGCCAGTTACAGCGCGGTTGGGATAATGATCCAATTGTTTCGGTTACTGCACAACTCAGTAGCGTGGAAAGTTGGAAACAAGGGCCAGGAACGTACAGCTGTACACATCATCATTATACAAAATGAGCTGGAAGCCAGAAAGCTGAGGCTGATTCAATAATATTTATTGTGGTGGCATCAGTTAGTCTCGCGAGACCATGGATCTGTGCATGGAGAGTCTTGCTTCAGTCGGTAGTGGTAGAGCAGCGTCTGTTAGGACTGTAGAGGCCTACACTGGAGTGACAGTCTCGGCTGCAGCGACTGCACTTGAAGGCGCTGTCCTCCTATGTTGCTTTGGTGCTGCTTTTCCGGCGAGTGCGCTTTTCTTCAGCAGCTAGCCTCCGCTTCTCTTCTCCTCGTTTCAGACCTCTGCGTAGTTCTAGCCTCCAGTGAGAGCGATCACTTGCAATTTCTTCCCACCTCTCGATGTTCATGTTCAGTGACTTCATGTCTCTCTTGCAGACATCTTGGAAGCGAAGATGGGGCTGTCCTTGTGCTCTCTTGCCGGAGGCCAACTCCCCGTACAGCAGGTCTTTCGGGATCCTCCCATCTGGCATGTGATGTATGTGGCCCAGCCAGCGGAGACGGCGTTGTTGAAGCAGGGTGAAGAGGCTGGGTATCTGAGCACGGGTCAGGACCTCGTTATTGGTGACTTTGTCAGTCCACTTGATGTCCAGGATGTGTCTCGGGGTAAGAAGGTGGAAGGCATTAAGACACCACTCCCGTCTGGAGTAGAGGCTTCAGGTCTCACTGCCGTAAAGCAGCGTGCTGAGGACGCAGGCCCTGTAGACTGCAACCTTGGTGCATGTTGTCAGCTTTCTGTTCTCCCAGATTCACTTTGCCAGCCTGGAGAACATTGAGGCTGCTCGTCCGAACTGTCTGTTGATCTCGGAGTCTAGGGAGAGACTATCTGTGATGGTGGAGCCAAGGTTTGTGAACTCGTGGACTACCTCCAGCTCGTAGTTGTTGATGGTAATGGCAGGGGTGTGCTCAACACCTTGACCCAAAACGTTTGTCTACTTCAGGCTGATGGTCAACCTAAAGTCCTGGCAGGCTCTTGAGAAGCTGTCCATGAGGCTTTGCAGTTGCTCTTCAGAGTGTGTTGCCAGTGCCGCGTCGTCTGCAAACAACATGTCCCTGATGAGTACTTCACGAACCTTGGTTTTCGCCCTTGGCCGGGACAGACTAAACAGCTTCCCGTCCGATCTGGTGTGGAGGTAGACACCATATGTTGATGCTCCAAAGGCGTGCTTCAGCATGACTGCGAAAAAGATGCCGAACAGGGTGGGGGCAAGCACACAGCCCTGCTTCACACCGCTGCAGATGTTGAGGGCCTCCGAAGAAGAGCCGTCAAACTGGACGACGCCTTTCATATCTGTGTGGAATGACTGAACTATCCTGAGGAGCCTCGAGGGACAACCAATCCTGGCGAGGATTCTGAACAGGCCGTCTCTGCTCACAAGGTCGAAGGCCTTCGTGAGGTCAATGAAAGCAACGTAGAGGGGTTGTCTTTGCTCTCTGCATTTCTCTTGTAGCTGTCGAAGGGAGAAGATCATGTCGATTGTAGAGTGTTCTGACCTGAAGCCACACTGAGGTTCAGGATATACCCTTTCGGCAATTTTCTGCAGTCTGTTCAGGACCACACGGGCGAAAACTTTCCCGGCGATGCTCAGCAGAGATCCCCCTGCAGTTGTTACAGTCGGTCCTGTCCCCTTTGTTCTTATATAGGGTGACGATGTTGCAGTCTCTCATGTCCTGCGGCACTGCTCCCTCTTTCCAGCACTGACAGAGTAGTTCGTGCAGGTGGTTTAGTAGGACACCCTTTGCGCACTTGATGGCCTCTGGTGGAATGCTGTCCAATCCAGGTGCCTTCCCAGTGGCCAGACTATCGATGGCTTTACTCAGCTCTTCGGCAGTCGGCAATGCATCCAGTTCCTCCATGATAGGCAGGCATTAGACATGCATCAATTAGTGTGTGCATTGCAAATGTAATTTCATGTAAGTATCTGCACTGTCCACAGAAAATTAAAGAATATTAGAAAAATCTTAAGACATTGAGCTAAATGATCTCAATATAGAGGGGCTCAGATATCACCACCCCTGATATGGAAGGAAGAGAAGAAATCTGCTAGCTTCCCGCTTCTGAATACCGTCCTGTGACCATATCTGGTAATTACATCTACAGTCTTTGATAACACTGTGATGCCCCCCCACAGTTGGCTAACTTGCCAGTGCTCACTGTTTGGACTTGCATCTAAGTTATGTCAGTTTCAGCAAAGTACAGGACAGGTGCCCATGGCACTTTATCCCATAAAAAAGAGAAAGAGATATATAACAAGCAATATAGCTTATAAAGAAATCTTAATTATTATAAAATTCCAGTTTAATAACCTTAAAGCTGCTCTGATTCCTTTGAATGTTGTTTAATACTATATATGAATATAGTCTTGCAGTTTTTTAATCTGCACTTCCAATTTTGTCACCAGAGGGCAGTAGAAACCGCTTCTTAATGTGAGGTGATACTGAGAGAAACAAAATAGTTACTCACCAAAAATACTTCATTCATTTCTTTTACTAATCCTTCAGTTTCAATTTTATGAAAATTTAGACACGTCACTTGGAATGGTTGCTTTTTGATATTCTTCTTCTTTACAGGTCATTCTTCAGGATGGAGGGCAAATCCATTTTTTAATGTTCTGAGCGATTGATGAAGCAAGTGAGAGAACTGTAGACTCTTCCACAGATGGGGCAGGAGGTGACCGTAAGAATCTATGAGGTGATGCACTCCTTCCACTACTTACACAGGGCTCCTTAGTACTCCTGATGCATGGCTTGAGGTTCTCACACCATCACAAAAGCTCCTTCTCCACTTTAATGATCAGGGTCCAGAGATTCCCAGGAGTCACTGGGATGTTCCATTTCTTTTGCCATTGATAGAAGTGAAACTCTTCAAAGAACCATCCAGCCAGTGTTCGTGTCAACAACTCCTTGGGTAGAATGCTGAAGTATTGGGAGTTTATTAAATATAAAAGGATGTGATGCAAATATATCTATTAGCTACTAATAATTCACTTTACATTTTTGCAAATTTTGTTGTTACACTAACAAGTTTCAGTAACTGAAATGTACTTCTGTGAAGAGTGGAAATGAAAGAACCAGCATCAACATAGCACTTTTCATAACCTTAAGCTCTCTCAAACCCGTGTGACCTGGATACCAGGGATCGGTCAGTAACCGGAATCTTTGCTCCATACTCTATCACAGACTTCTCCTCTATTCTCTCCAACCCTCCTCCTCCTCTCTACAAATTAAAACACACTTGTTTTCTCACTTCTCACTTTTCCAGGCCTCCAGGGTAGGAAATATCACAATTTCACCATTCGTCTGAGTGAAGAAAATTTCCTCTTCTTGGTACACTGTCAGAGTGTGGTCCCTTGTTCTAGACTTCTCAGACAGGGGAACCATCCTCCCTGCATCCACCCTGTTGAGAATTCTGTAAGTTTCAATGAGATCTCCTCTCATTCTATTCTTTGATGTAGAATGCAGGATTAGTCAGCTCTACCTCTCCTCATATGGCAAATCGGCCACCACTGAAACCAGTCTGGTGAATCTTTGTTGCACTCTTTCTAGGTCAAGGAGGTATAGAGATCGAAACTCAAGGTGTAGTCTCACTGATCTCTGCAGTACCATAGAACCATAGAACAATACAGCACAATACAGGCCCTTCGTCCCACCATGTTGTGCCGACCTTCAAACCACTCCTAAGACTATCTAACCCCGTCCTCCCATATATCCCTCTATCTTAAATTCCTCCATATGCTTATCTAACAATCTCTTGAACTTGACCAACGTATCAGCCTCCACCACCACCCCAGGCAGCGCATTCCATGCACCAACCACTCTCTGGGTGAAAAACCTCCCTCTGACATCTCCCTTGAACTTCCCACCCATTACCTTAAAGCCATGCCCTCTTGTATTGAGTGTCGGTGCCCCGGGAAAGAGGCGCTGGCTGTCCACTCTATCTATTCCTCTTAATATTTTGTATACCTCTATCATGTCTCCCCTCATCCTCCTTCTCTCCAATGAGTAAAGCCCTAGCTCCTTTAGTCTCTCTTCATAATCCATACTCTCTAATCCAAGCAGCATCCTGGTAAATCTCCTCTGCACCATCTCCAAGCCCCCACATCCTTCCTATAATGAGGTGACCAGAACTGGACACAGTACTCTAAGTGTGGTCTAACCAGAGTTTTGTAAAGCTGCAACATTACTTCGCAGCTCTTAAACTCGATCCCACGACTAATGAAAGCTAACACCCCATAAGCTTTCTTAACTACTCTATCTACCTGTGTTGCAACTTTCAGTGATCTGTGGATATGAACCCCAAGATCCCTCTGCTCCTCTACACTGCCCAGAATCCTGCCATTTACCTTGTACTCTGCCTTGGAGTTTGTCCTTCCAAAGTGCACCACCTTACACTTCTCCGGATTGAACTCCATCTGCCACTTGTCAGCCCAGCTCTGCATCCTATCAATATCCTTCTGTAACGACTGATCATTGTGTCATCTGCAAACTTGCTAACCCACCCTTCCACCCTCTCATCTAAGTCATTAATAAATATCACAAAAAGTAGAGATCCCAGAACCTCACAAGTAGAGATACCTCACAAGTCACATCCTACCAACATGAGGAAGACCCTTTTATTCCTAATCTTTCTTTTCTATCTGTTAATCGCTCTTATTCTACACTACCCCTAACTCTCTGTGCTCCAGCCTTGTTCTGTAAATTTAAACACACTGCATTCAACGTTCCCTCTTATTCATTCTACTAGTCATAGAGCCACAGAGCCATAGAACACAGAAACAGGCCCTTCAGTCCAACTGGTCCATGCCAACCAAGATGCCCCATCCATAGTCATGTCCTCTCAGAACTCCAATCCATGATTTTCCTTTATTTCCCAGAATGGCCCCCACTACTGAAATTTTCTTTTCTGGAGGGTGGGATCATGGCTGCCACCAACCAATCTGCGAGAAGCTTGACAAAATCTGCTGAGCTTTAAAAGACAATAACTAAAGCTAAAGCCACACCTTTCAAAACCCTTGGATATAAATCCTTTGGATTTATTGGCTTTTACTGTCACTAACTTCTCCAATATTTTTTATAATAATATTCATTTCATTCAACCCAGTGGCTGTAATAGGTGACAAGGCTACAACAACTACTGTGCAGACAATTGTAATTGCCTGTCAATCAGAACTGGCAACCACATGCCTGTAGATAGGCTGATGGAATTTACACATAAAAATCCTCCACTCACTGCATTTTTTGGGGAGAAGTCCTGTTTTTATCAGGATTATTTGCTTTGATTTCGGCTTCCTCTGCTCTTTAAATAGATTTTGCTTTCTGAGCAAATTGACTTTGTTTTTCTTGCACAATAGATTTTGGAGTCATATGGGCTGCTTCACTTCCCCTTCGTTGGCTGATCCACTGTTAAAATTAAGTACATTGTTGTATGGGGCGTGCACATGAGACGCAGCACAAAAACATTTATGTGAAACGTGAAACGCGCACACACAAGATGCAGCACATGTGCATTTGTATACATCGGATACAGCACATAAAAAAATCTGCAGATGCTGGAAACCTGAGAAAATAGTTTTATAAGATAAGAGATAAGAGATCTTTATTGTCACATGTACATCGAAACACACAGTGAAATGCATCTTTTGCGTAGAGTGTTCTGGGGGCAGCCTGTAAATGTCGCCACGCTTCCGGCGCCAACATAGCACACCCACAACTTCCTAACCCGTACATCTTTGGAATGTGGGAGGAAACAGGAGCACCCGGAGGAAACCCACGCAGACATGGGGAGAAGGTACAAACAGGCAGCAGCGGGAATTGAACCCGGGTCGCTGGCGCTGTAAAGCATTACTCTAACTGCATTCAGCAGCATCAGTGGAATTTGATGACTCTTCATCACAGGCTGGAGAAGTTAGAGAATAAGCATGCTTTAAGTTGCAGAAAAGATGCATTCTATTTACATCTTTGCCAGACAGATACCCTGCACTTGACTAGCTTTCTCAGTCAGCACCAGCACTATTTGTGTTACTCCTACGCTTCACCCTATGGCCAACATTTCCCTTGTGCTTTCCAATCCTCCCTCTTAACTGCCATTTAAAACATGGTTGTTTTTTAATTTTTACTAATTCTGATAGAAGGTCATCACTTGAAATGTTGTCTGTTTCTCTCTCCACAACTGAAGCCTGACCTGCTAAGTGTTTAGAACATTTTCTGTTTTTATTTCAGATGCAGCATTTGTATCTGATAAATGTGCATCCGATAACATGACAATGCACATCAGATGCGGCACCAGTGTATTTGCAATGACACTGCACATCAGATGCAGAACATGCATAAGGGAACGCTACATACTGGCAAATTCCAGACTGCAGGAGTATGTGCCGAGGGATGCATTGAAGCTTGATGTAGCCAATACAAAGACTCTGTGGGGAAGGAACACAGTCTAGGGTCCCACTGGGCATTCAGGGGGTTGAGTCTGGCAGGGAAGCCCCTCAAACAGCAGAAGGGTGTATCACCCCAGGGGGCCATATGAGTGGCAATGGTGCTATGTACAAAAAAAGTGCTAACAATACCAATGTATAGAACTAGAAACACTGAATGTATTGACTAAATGACACTGATTGTAAAGAGCATTGCAGTGTGTTCTTCTTCTGCATATATTTTATTATAAATATTATTTACTTTTAAAATAAAAAATTGCCCGACATTGCACATCAGATGCTGCACATACACGTTTGCAATGCACGATGCATCCAATGCAGCACAGGCAGCTCAGAGGAACGGGACGGGTGGACCCGCTCTGAGTTCGATTGCAGGGACTGCGCGCCAGGCTGTGCGGCGGCGTCGATGCTGGGAGTCAGCGGCCGCCATGTTGGTGTCAGGCCTCCTCCGCTCCGCCGTCTCCCACTCGGTAAGGTCGGGCTGTCGGTTGTGGGCTCCCCGCTGCGGAGTGGGTGTTGTTCGGTAACGGGGGTGGGTGGGTAGGGGGGGGGGTCCGTGGCGCGGATGGGCCCCCGGCCTCAATGTCCTTGACCGGGCCTGACTGCGGGTAATGGCGGTGGGTCGACCTTGGCAGAGAGGGCGGCAGAGCCCCGTCCCGGAGTCCGTCCGCATCCCCCCGTCCCCCTCCCCCCCCTCTCCCCCCTCCCCCCCCTCCCCTCCCCCCCTCCCCCCCCTTCCCCCCCCTTCCCTCCCCCCCCTCCCCCCCCTTCCCTCCCCCCCTTCCCTCCCCCCTCCCCCCCTCCTCCCCTCCCCTCCCCCCCCTCCCCCCTCCTCCCTCCTCCCCTCCCCCCTCCTCCCCTCCCCTCCCCCCTCCCCCTCCCTCCCCTCCCCCCCCCCCCTCCCCCTCCCCCCCCTCCCTCCCCCCCCTCCCCCCCCTCCCCCCCTCCCCTCCCCCCCTCCCCCCCCCCCCCCCCCCCCCCCCCCCCCCCCCCCCTCCCCTCCCCCCTCCCCTCCCCCCCCCCCCCCCCCCCTCCCCCCCCTCCCCTCCCCCCCTCCCCCCTCCCCCCCCTCCCCTCCCCCCCCCCTCCCCCCCTCCCCTCCCCCCCCTCCCCCCCCCCCCCCCCCTCCCCCCCCCCCTCCCCCCCCTCCCCCCCCCCCCCCCCTCCCCCCCTCCCCCCCCCCCTCCCCCCTCCCCCCCCCCCCTCCCCCCCCCCCCCCCCCCCTCCCCCCCCCCCCCCCCCTCCCCTCCCCCCCCCTCCCTCCCCCCCCCCCTCCCCCCCCCTCCCCTCCGAGGAGGAAATGGCTACTCAGCCCATTGAGCGTATTCTGTTACTTAATAAGATTATGCCTGAGTTGATTGTTATCTCAATTCTGCAGCCCCATCTGCCAGCAGTCATCTTTCACCCCTTTGTTTATAAATATCTAACTGCCTTTTAGATATACAAAGGCTGTACTTCCATCACACTTTGAAGAGAGTTCCCAAGGCTTATCACAGTCCGAGAAGAAATTGCATCTCATCTGTCTTAAGTTCCTGTTCCCCTGTTTTTAACAGTGACCCCTATTCCTCTACAAAATGAGTCATAGAATTGTATATTTCAGAAACAGGCTCTTTGGCCCTCCACATCCATGACAACCATTTTGTCAATCTACATTAATCCTGTTTGCCTGCATAAGGTCCATATCTAACGCCTTGCCTATTCAAGAACCTCTTTGAATGCCTCTTAAACCGGATTGTGCAAAGATTTGATTAATGTGAAGAAATTGTTAAAGTGGAGAGAGACCTGTAGTACGGAGGGATCTGGGTGACCTTGTACATCAACACAGAAAGAATCATTTTGGTGTCAGTCTCAGGGTTTGCTGAATCAGGTTTATTATCACTGACGTATCTCGTGTAATTTGTTGTTTTGTGGCTGCAGTGCAAGACATAAAGACGTAAAAATTACTATAAGTTACAAAAATAAATAAATAGTGCAAATGAGGAATAACAAGGTAGTGTTCATGGACTGTTCAGAAATGCTGGGGAGGGTTGTGCCCATGATGGAGCTGGCTGAGTCTACAACCCTCTGAGGCATCTTTTGATCCTGCACAATGGAGCCTCCATACCAGGCGGTGATGAAACCAGTCAGAATGCTCTCCACTGTACATCTGTGGAAATTTGCAAGAGTCTTTGGTGACATACCAAATCTCCTCAAACTCCTAATGAAGTAGAATGCAGGTACAGCAAATAATTTGTCAAATGGAATGTTGGCCTTTATTGTAAAGGGAATTGAGTAGAAAAATGGGAAAGTCTTATTCCAATTGTATTGGGTGCTGGTCTGGCCAATCCATACAGTTTTAACATTACTTAAAGAGAGATACCTATGTTGAAGGCAGTTCAGAGAAGATTCACTAGGTGGAGTTCTGGGATGAAGGGGTTGACATGAAAGGTTGAGCCTGTACTCAATAGAGTTTAGAAGAATGAAAAGTGATCCTATTGATATGGTATATGCTGAGGGATGTTACCTTTCAAGGGTGAATCTTGGAATAAGGGATCTGTCAATTAAGAGATAAGTATTTATTTTTTTATAATTCTTTACACCAGAGTGCAATGGAGGCTGAATCATTAAAACTGAGATATAGTTTTTGGCCTGTAGTAGACTCAAGGGCTGTGGGAACGAGCAGAAAAATGGAGCTGAGCCCAAGATCTGATCAGCCAGAATCTTTTTGAATGGTGGAGCAGGCTCAAGGGGCCACATGGTGTACTCTTGCTCCTAGTTATTTTCTCACACATGTGCAACTTCAGATTAAATCCAAGCCATTTAATGGTTAGAAAGGGAAATATTTTTCATGCAACTTAGTGGAAATTTGGAACTTGTTGCTCAAAGATTTTGGTTGTGGAGTCAGTTGAAGCTCTCAAGATCAATAGATTTTTATTTGATTTGAGGTCAATCTAATTGAATGGTGGAAAGAGCACTTTGAGTAATAGCAGCCCAACTCCTGTTCTTTTGATGATAGTCCCACCCTAGTGTGCGAGAGGACATTGTGGTTCATTGTGTCAAATGCTAACGAGAAGTTGAAAGGTTGATTCTAATTTCAATTAGAATTGTGTGGGATAAATCCTGATTGGAATATCTTAGGATAGAATTGAAGCAGTCAATTCATGTGATGGGAGTTTCAATGAGAGAAGAATTTAGGTTATTTGAGAAAAGATGTGGCCTGTGGTTTTGAAAGACAGGCAGTTCCGTAGAAGGAACAATTTACTATATTTATCAGCATGATATTTAAATGTAAGATGTTTAGTATGAATGGGATTAAGGGAACGGAGGGGTTGATCTTTATCTTTAATCAGTTTGCTTTGTGTACAGACTTTTGCACCCCCTATATTGTATGTGGAATGGAGCTGCACATTCTTCCTGTTACCTGTTATTTTCTGTGGAGCTTCAGAGGCTAAGGGATGACCTGATAGAAGTGTATAAAATTATGAGAAGCATAGATAGGACCGAATCAGCCTTTTTCTCAGGGTGGAAATGTCAAATACTAGAGGATGTAGATTTAAGTTAAGGGGGGAAAGAGTGGCAGGTGCCTGGATCATGCTGCCAGGGCAGGTGGTAGAAACGTACAACAGAAACATTTAGACAGACATGTAAACAGTCAGGGAGTGGAAGGATATAGACCACGTGCAGGCAGATGTATAGTTTAAATTGGCATTGTGGCCGAAGGGCCTGTTGTTGTGCTGTACTATTCTACAGCTTATAACCAATAACAGATTTGTAATTCCGTAGAGAGCAGAGCTGAATTCAAAGTACAAGAGAGAATTGGAAAAGGAAAGGACAAAGTGCATGACAATATTTCAGAAGAAACCTAACCCTTTTACAAATGTGTACAGTATAAATTGTGAAAGTATAGTAAAGGTAGTGCCATTTAGGGCCCAAAAATGATCATCTTGAGGAACATACTGTGGCTGGTAAACTAATTAAGTATTTTTTTAAACCTGCCTTTATCAAAAATATTTTTTCCTATGTCATAGTGAAGAGCGTCTTAGTGGTGAAATTGAATTGGATAAAAATAAGTGCTGGATTTGTGCCAGTTAGCCTTTCCCCTACTAAATCTAAAGAGATTTGACTTTGACCAATGTTAGTGACAGAAACATTGAAAAATAGAGGTAGGTGTAGGCCTTTCAGCTCCTTTGTGCCTGCTCTACCATTCAAAACAATCGTGGTTGATCCTCTTTCTCACTACCATATTTCCTGTTTCTCCCCATACACTTGATAGCTTTAGTGCCTAAAAGTCTATCTTCTGCTTAAGTATATTCAGAGATCAGGCCTCTCAACACAAAGCTGGAATGGATTGTAGAGAACTCTACAGATTCACCATCCTGTGATTAAAGACATTTCTCCTCATTTCAATCCAAATGTCTTGCCTCATAACCTATGACTGTGATCTCTAGTTCTTACCAGCTCCCCCGTTCGGGGGGAAAAAGCTTCCCTGCATCTGGCCTATCAAGCCCTGTAAGAATTTCAATGAGGCTTTCTAAACTCTAGTGAATACAAGCCTAGTTGACCCAATTTCTACTTGTACAACAATCTTGCCTTGCTAGTTGCCTGGTAAATCCTCATCACACTTCCTCTATGGCAATTAGATTCTTTCTTAGATTAGGAGACTAATACTACATACAATATTTCAGGTATAGTCTCACCAAGGCCCTGTATAATTGTAGTAAGACATTCCTTGCACTGTACTCTAAACCTCTTGCAGTTAAGGCCAACATACCTGAAAGTGGCAACATGAGTGAATAGGGTAATGAAGTACATGTATGGTATGGTATGCTTGCCTTCGTAGGCCAAAGCATTGAGTATAAGAGTTGGGAGGTCATGTTGCAGCTGTGCAAAACATTGGTTAGACCACACTTGAAGTATTGTGTACAATTCTGGTTACCACATGACAGGAAGAACGTGGTAGCAATGGAAAGCATGCAAAAGACAGATGTTGCCTGGACTGGAGGGTGTAATTATAAGGGGAGATTGGATAGGCTGGGTTCATTCTCACTGGACTTTATAGAGGTTTATAAAACTGAGGTCATAGGATAGTTAGCCTTTTTTCCCAGGCCATCTAGAACCAGAGGGCACAGGTTTAAATTGAAGGGGGAGAAATTTAATCAAGATCTGAGGGGCAAGTTTTTCCACATAGAGGGTGATGGTTATCTGCAGCCAGCTACCAGAGGAGGTGGAAGGGGCAGATACAATTACAATGTTTAAAAGGCATTTGGACAAGTATATGGGTAGGAAAGGAGTAGAGGGATACAGGCCTAATGCAGGCAAATAGGATTTAGTGTATGTGTCATCACGGTTGACATTGTCAACCATAATCCTGACTCACAATCCATTCCAGCTTTGTGTTGCCAGCAAATGTAGAAATATCACATTAAGTTCACTCATCCATGTCATCTGTAGAATTTTGGAAGATGGTGATCATCTGTGCGCGTTGCATAAAGTACCCAACATGTGTAGGCTGCAGTAGACCGACCTTTCTTGTTTTTTTTTATTGACAAAATTAACGTTTTATTTCATCCAGAGTTACAGCCCGTGTCACTGTAATAAGTACATTTTGTGGTAATTTATACAAAATCTTTTTTTAAAAAAACACCGACTGGGACCTCTGATATATTAGTCTTTCTTCATAGGTCCTTGTGTAGGATGCACCTCCCTTAAAAGTGTCCTGAAGCATGTATGCCTGAGCTTTGGTGTGCATTAGTTTGCAACCTCTGTTCGTAGACAGACCTTTGGGTGAAGACCAGCAGGTTTTAGTCAGACCTCATGGCCTCTGACAGAATTGACAGTCTTTCAGATGCAGTAATTAATCATCCCTTTTTTCAATTTCAAAAATAAACTTTATTCATAATAATAAAAATATATAAAGGAAGAACACAGTGCAAAATGCAAAGGCTTAACATTCATGGTTGTTACATTCAGTAGTATAAAACGTAAGGAGAAAAAAAGCACACAAACAAACATAGCACCATTGCCACTTGTGTGGCTCCCTGAAGTGATACCCCTTCCATTGTTCAAGGAGCTTCTGCGCCCTACTCAACCTCTCCATGTGCAGTAGCGGAAGGAGCCTAGACTGTGGTCCTTCCCCACAGAGCCTTAGCATTGGCTGCACCGAGCTTCAATGCGTCCCTCAGCACGTCCTCCTGCAGCCTGGGCTGTACCAGTCTGCATCCCTGTATACCAGAGAACAGTCCATAAAGCACAGCTGCTGGGGATGCACAGAAACGTCTCTTTCTCTCCAAATCTGCCATCAAGATGGCAAATTGCCATGGCACGAGGGTTCAGAGCATGTTGAAAGTATTGCATCTGCTAAGTGGTCCTGAGCCCCTGGCAAGTATTTGCTACAATCTTTCCCTAACAAAGTGCAAGATTTGTGGAGCTTTGTTTAACCCAATCATGAGCTAATACAACTTAGATTCACTTTCTGCTGGCCAGTTACAGGCTTTTCCTCTGTCTTTTTCCTTACTCGGGCAATGGGGGGGGAGGGTCAAGCTCAATGACACTTGTATCATATATCTGAAACACTGAGTTTTTGATTGGTACTGTAACTAACCCCATTCCCCCATTAAGTTAAATAAACATGGTTGCTATGAGATTTCCACTGGTGGAGGAGCATAAAACCGGTGGGATCACGGTCACAAGACCAATGGATAGGCATTGAAGACTAAGGAAAGGAATTTCATTGCAATGTTGTTTGGAATAACGTCGGGGAGCTCTGGATACTTTAAATATATTCAAGGCTGTGCAATGGATGTTTATGGAGATCGGGCAGAAAGGAGGAATTGAGGTCAATGTTTAGATAAGCAGTGATCTTATTGAATGGCAGAGCAGGCTAGAGGAGCCAAACAGCAGCCTACTGCTATGTCTTACATTCCTGTAAATTGCTACCTTATACCTGTCTACTGAAAGGCATTTCAGGAGATGTTAAAATTACAATCATGTGTCAGAAGAAAACATTCAAAAGGGTTACAAAATAAGTTGCTCAACAAAATGTTAATTATTGTGCAGGAATGCTGCTCTTTTATTAATGAGTTGTGCTTGGGTAACAGTATAATTTCAAAATTTGTAGATGTCACAAGACTCAAGAATACAGTAAACATTTATGAGATTGTAATTGACTTAAGGAGGAGATAAATGGGAAATGAACAGACATACGTCAAATGAAATGTAACCTAGCAAAGTACATAGTAATTTATTTTACCAGGAAGAAAGTAGAGAGGTAATGTAGAGTAAGTAATTAAGCTAAACCTTTATAAAGCAGCTGGAGTAATGTGGAAGTCCAGACCACTTTTTAAAAGCAATCTTAAAGCTGTATGGAGAATGAGAGTGGGAGATTTACTAGAATAGTACCAAGAATGGGGGACTTATACAAAGATTAGAGAAACAGGGTTTGTTCTCCCTTGAGAAAAGAAGGCCTAAAGTCATTAATGGTTTTGATGGAATACACGAGAAAGTGTGTGTCAGTAATTGCCAAAAGAACCAGAGGCAATGTATAGAGAAACATTTTTAGAATTATGTTTTGGAATGCACTGCCTGAAAGGTTGGTGAAAGCAGGCAATGCAGTAACTTTTAAAAGGGAATTAGATAAAGATTTGCAGGGGGAAATTTTGAGGAGCTCTGGGGACTAGTTGGATTCTGTCACAGAGGGGTAGATGGGCACAGATGAGGCAGATGGCCTCTTGTGATATTTTATTCAATAAATGTTGCCAATGGGGAATTGCTTTTAAGAGGCCTGCTATAGCACTGAAATCATTATAAATCAGCTGAGGTCTGTTGATAAAGTCTAATTTTGCATTTGTACCTCCAACATCAGTTTCTTTCTGCAGAAACAGTATCATATTTGAAACAACAACATGCTTGCATGTTTGCTCGTTTGATCGGGCATTGTACATTGTAAGTATTCAGTGAGAAGATTACATTTCACATTTCCTGTAAGGTTCAAATAGACCCATAATAGTGTTACAGATTATACTGGACTTCCAGGTGCTTTCATTGTCTTTGCATCATGTTTTTAGATAAATCACTTTGATGTCATATTCCGCACTTAGTTCCTTACTTCATTTTGGAGCTTCTGCCAGCAGTTTAAGACATCAGAGACATTCTAATAAATCATTTTAAATGCAGCTGGATGAACAATTGATTTAATTAGCTGATGAGAAAGGCAGTTGCTTGAGTTCTATATTGCTTCATGTAGAATCAAGCAACTAACTCCACTAGAATATGAAAGGGGTGGGGGGGGGGGGTTCAAAGGCTCAATTCCAAAGAGCTCATTTAGCAATGAGATTGAAGGGTTTCTGGCTTGGTTTGGAGTTAGTGGTAGATGCAGTAGTCAAGACTGGAAGGTTGTAATTTTAGCACCACTCTTGGTCTGTTGTATTTAATATTTCTTTACTGTTCAACCTGAAAGGCTGCATGGCAATTTAATGGCTTGAGTTGAGCAGATCTGATTGACAACACCAATATGCAAATTCAACTCCATATTCTGAAGGCTTTATCAACCTGATGACTTTCTCCAACTTTGATTATTAAATGTTTCTGAAGCTAAAGTACTTTTGCAGCAGACTTTGTGGTTGTAAATAATTGTGTAATGCATTTTCAAATGTGGAACAAATGTCCGTCATTGCTAGACTAGACTTAAGTTGCACTTTAAAAATCCTGAAGCTTTCACCTGATGACGGTAGACCATTTTTTGTTGACAGTGGATTTTCAGAAATGCGCTTTTTGAAATTCCAATTCAGGAACCAGTTGTCGCATGCTCAGCATGAACAGCTGTTGGTTGTGGCTGAAGGCCCTGGATTAAAGGATTTAGAAGAGACAACACCCACCCAACCATTGGATTAGGTTTTTATAAATGAAGAAAAATGTTGTTATATTTGCAGATGCATAGTGAAAGAAAGCAACTGAAACTGTACGATGAACACATTTAAATTACATTTGCTGTAAATTAAATTCGAAGTATAGATTAATAGAATAGAATATTGGGTATTATCTGCTGTTAAGCCTTTGTGTTGCATGAATTTTAAAGATTGCAAGTTTTCTTTTGGGACTTACCACTTTATTTTTTGTTCTTTCCTTTTTGTAACTTCGGGATACAGGAGGTTGTTGTGCAAGTTGTTCCCCTTCCTTAATTCACACTTCTGAAAATGGCAACGGCAAATCCACTCGTGGAGGATTTATGCCTGGCCACAATCTTACCTGATGCATTCTCCTGTTCTTGTTTTTATTTTACCATTTGTTATATTTTGTTTAAAAGCAATAAGGCTTAGCAAAGCAACAGCTTCTGCTCGTGATCTTGAAGGAAACTTCCCATAATGATCTCGTGATCTGTCATGTAGATATCCTGTTTCCCAACATTGATTACAATTGGGTGCCGTTCAGGGGTTCAACAAAAGTGATTTCATCAAGCAGAGGAAGTAGCCAGTCATGTTGAAGAATTCTCACAGGAAGCAAAAACAATTATTAACTCTATAAACGTTTTGCAAAATGTGTCATAAAGATTGGAACATAGATAAAAGTAGAATCTGAAATTTCATGAACATCTTTTGGGGGAATTCCAAAGTACCTTGGAACTTTTGGGTCAAAGTTTGAGTAATAATTGTGGTTTCCTGTAGCTTTACATTTTCACTTAGAGTTTATGCAACAAATACAACATTTGTGAGTTTTAAACAGTAAAAATACTTTGTAAATATCTGAAACTCTACCTTCTGAAGAAAAAGATTGCAAAACTCTACACTCTGCAGACAAGCAGGGAGTCACTGACCCAAAAGTGCATGATCCAAAAGTTGCTATCAATTTCACAGAAAGAATAGAGCATGCTGATTGTCTTGCTATGAATAATAACTACAAAATCTGATTCATAGTAGAGCTAACTAATAAAAAGCTAATCTATCAATGAATATAATATGTTGCAGGATTAAGAGTACTCTATTTGTGTATTTTTGAAAATCTCATTGATGGATTACAGGCAGCATTACAAAGCTATTGTTTCATCTGTGATAAACTTAATTACATAGGATTACAAAGGAAATATGGCACACAAACAGGTCATTTGATCCAAAAGGTGCAAACCATCTTTTATGCTCCACATCTCCTCCCATCATTCCTTATCTATCAGTGTAGCCCACTATTCTCCTCTCCCTTGTCCTTGTCCAACCTCCTCTCAAATAAATTTATATTGTCTCAGCAACTCTCTGTGGTAGCAAGTTCCATATTTTCACTACTTTTTAGATGAAGGTGTTGCTTCTGAATTCCCAGTTCTATTTCTTGGTGATTGCCTTATAATAATGGCTTCCGGTTAAGCTTTCCTCCACAAGTGAAAAAACTCATTCTGTTCTTTCTCTTCTAGAGTCTTTATTTTAAATAGCTCTATTAGGTCACCCCTTAGCTGCTTTTCTCCAGAGAAGAGATCCAGTTTGCTCATCCTTCCCTGATATAACAGCCCTGCATTTCTGTAATTAGCCTTGTTAATCTTCTATATGTCCTCTCCAGTGTCTGTATATGTATTTTATTAACATGGCAAGCAGAAACTGTACAGTGTGGTCTGAGGGCCAATACAGTTTTAGCATGATCTCCCTAATTTTTAGTTAAGAACTAAACTGTAGTGCTTGGTTAACTTTTTTAATGGATTTGCTGACTTGTGTTGCAAGTTCTAGTAAATAATGTACTTGTATACTAACATCCCTTTGGTTCCAACCGAGACTCGCATTATCCAAGTGATAAGTGATCTCCTTCTACTTCCTTCCAAAATATCTTACCTTGCCTGCGTCTGTGTTGAACGCAATTTGCCCCCCACCATCAATATCTTGGGTGCCACCATTGACCAAAAACTCAACTGGATCAGCCACATAAATACCACAGCTACAAGAACACATGAGCAGTTGGGTATATTGTAGTGAATGACTCGCTTCTTGACCTCACAAGATCTTTCCACCATCTATAAGGCACAAATCAGGAGCATGATGGACTACTCTCCACTAACCTGGAAGGGTGCAACACCAGCAACTCTCAAGAAGCATTACACCAACTTGCACAAAGCAGCCTGCTTGATTGGCACTCCATTAACAACTGTAAACATTAATTTCCTCCCACCATCTGCACACGATGGCTACAGTGTTCACCAATTATTGATATTGGTTTATTATTGTCACATGTACCGAGATACAGTGAAGAGCTTTTGTTTTGCCTGCCATCCAGACAGATCGTGCCATACATAATTGCATCAAGGTATTTAAAAACAAAATGCAGAATATAGTGTTGCAGTTACAGAGAAAGGAATAGAAGCATCAGGAATTCATTTGCCACCTCCACCCCCCCCCCCCCCCCGGCATTCAGTTATATATCATGGCTAATCCTCAATGCACGCATACACACAAGTATGTTACCACCAGATACTGTATGCCTTATCAAAGGCCTCTGAAAGTCTGAATACAACACATCATCTGGTTCACAATTGCCTATTCTGTTGGTTACAACCTCAAAAACCCAACAGATTTATCCAATGTGATTTCTCTTTTGTAAGTACTTTAAATTTGGCAACATTCTATCCTTTTTCCTTTGATCTACTGGCTGTCCCTGGGTGACAAACAGGTTCCACTTTTACAGATGTCCATTTTGTTCATGAGTAGGAAAATGGACTAAAATCACTCAATACGGTAACCATACCTCCACAGTGCTATAATGAATAGCATCAAACGCACATGACTGATAAGAAAGAACGATCTCTAAAAGTGGGGAGAGAGAGAGAGGGGAAACTAGGTCTGCTGTTGGTAGGAACAAACGTGTATATGTATGTTGGACTTTTGAATTTAATAGTATTATGGGAGCTTGCTTGTATGTGGGGATGTCCATAAGTTGGGTGTTCATATGTTTTTAACTCATAATAACCACAGCTGCCTTAGATGGATATATATTGTAAACTCAGTAATTATTCTTTAAAAGTTAGCTATTGCTTGATTTCTGTTATAGCTTTCAATATAATCTCCCAGTCCACTATGGCCAAGTCATTCTCCTTGCCTTCATAATTTGCCTTATTCAGATTTAAGATTGTAGTTCCAGGTTTTCACTTTCAATTTTTACACTCCATTATATTGTAATCATTGTTCTGTAAAGGCCCTGTAACTACAAAATACAACATAATGATCTTACACATGCCATTAATTCACCATTTATGCTTCTATTGCTTGTTTGGATTGCCCTCTATGTGCAGATTAATATCCCCCATGATTATTGCCCTTGTCACATGTACCTCAAATATTTTGCTTTGTGTTAATGCTTTGCATCACCATTACTACTGTTTGAGGCCTATAATCAACTCCCACCAAAGTTAACTAAAAATAGAAAATGCTAGAAAAATTGCTTAGGTAGTGTCTGTGGAAAGGGAATCCAAGTTAACATTTCAAGTCCAGCATTTTGTTTTTATTTCAGTTTTCCGGCACCTGTAGTTCTTCCCCCACTAATGTTATCTGCCCTTGTTGTTCCTTAGCTTCACCCATCTAATTGTTGAATGTTCACTTGTTAAGTGTTAATCATAAATGCTCTGTGTAATTGTAAAACAATGAAAAAATAACATGTTTAGATATCTTTGTGATGCCTCTAATTCACTGCTGTTTGTGTCAATAAGTTGGTCATTAGCTTTAAATCAACCTATATCAAATGATCCTGACAGTCACCTAAGAATTTCACCTTTTCATTTTCACATTTTAGGTAAGACAGATCCGCTATGTACAAAGGACAGCACAATGTGCAGGAGGAAGTGGTGCAGCTTCATTTGTGGTAAGTAATTGGTGCACAATATAGAACGTGCACACATAATTTGAAGTCTTGACAAATGTAGTTGGTGTACTTTTCAGGTGGATTAACTTGGTGCAGTAGTTATTCTCTTTCAATACTGGGCCATTACTTGAATCTAGAGATTTAGATTTAACTTGCTCAAGATCCTTACAAATAGAAAGTAAAACTTTCTTTAGGCTCAACCCCTATTTGGGTAGAAAATAAGATATCCAAGACCAATATTAGATGCAATTGGCACTAAACTAGGAACATTGAGCACTACATCACATAACAACCAGTGTTTTTAGGTTTACAAATATGTTGAAGTAGAATCACATAAATCTTATGTCATTGCAATGTTGTTCCAGAAATAACCAGACAATTACTATTATAATTTGTTTTGAAAAATGTAGCAAATGTTACCCCTTCCCATCTCTTGGTATTGTAGAAACAGCTAATGGTAACTAAAAAAGATTCACTACTAACACATTGATGGAGATAAATACCACTAATTAAGTCAATGAGAGGAAAATTAATCTATGATTGAAATCACAAATTTGACTTTCCACTCATCGTTTTGCAAAGTTGCTTGTTTATTAAATACTGTATAACTTGTTTTGCAATGTCTGCCTTGTGGTTCAATCTAACAGATATAGAGCACATTTACTGATAGCCTTTATTAAAATGTCAAGTTTAACAAATCTATAGTGTTTAAATTGTCACTGGGGAAACCATTTAATTACTTTTAGTTACAAGTCATTTGAGTCAGAGTCATACACTAGGGAAACAGGCCATTCGGCCCACCAGGTCCATGCCAACCAGTGGACCCACATCCATATTAATCTCATCTAGGTTTTTCAGTTTGCTTTTGTACTTTGCAGTAGTGTTAGCAATTAATGAAAAATTGAGATAAGTATTTTGGCTTTCATATACAGAGTAGTCATTTTGTATTTCTTATTTCTTCATGGAATGGAGGTGTCTTTGGCAAGGAAAGCATTTATTGGCCTTGAAGGTAGTAGTGACCTAAGCCCCTAAACTGCTGCAGTTTGTATAAAGAAGATACTCCTACAGTCCTGGAACTCCCTGCCAAGTTACCAGAGCTGAAACTGGTTATCTGTGGGTTGTGCATTAGTTTGACTCTCGGGGTGTTTCTGAAATTGACGTGTCATTACATAGAAATGCAACAGATGGAAATGAATTATTACTATCTAATCGAAGTCTGCAACATTGTAATCTGAAAATCATTACTCCACAGCTAGTATAAAAAAATTTTTTTCCCCAAAATATTTCTTTATTCATAAAATTTTCAAGCCATTCATAGCAACAAATTTTTAATTAACATTTTTAAACATTGTCAAGTGTTAAATGAATATGGATATATGATTAAAATCGTTGAAATATCACACTTAAAATTTGGTTTTAAAACATTCACTTAAGGAAATTATAATATACATAAAGGTACTCCTTTGAACAAGTTTAAGCAGCGTTTATGATTTAAAACGTCATAGAATACTGTTTTAGACCTCAAAGATTTTTAGCAATAAATAGCTTGAATTCACATCAGTCCAGCTTGACTGGTGTAGAAGGCTACACAACGTACTCTGTAAAGTCGTGGCAGATCACTTGACAGCAACTGGGGATTTCTGCATTAAGTTATGTTTGAGTGTAAATCACAAAAGGTACATGAAGGCAAATACTGGGCCAATAAAACATTTCAAAGCAAAAATACTCAGCCATCAGGAAGCTACACAGCAAGGGTTGGGATGGTGAGAATGCATTTTGAGAAGACTTTTGATCAAGTGAAGGCAAATTAAAAAGTTGAGAGAGAGACGTTTAGGGAAAATGTCGGCCAAGAAAAAACAATGCAAGAAACTGGATTCTGCATTTAAATCCTGCTCCACCATTTAATCTTTCTCCTGAACTCCCACTCTCCCACCCAATTGCCCAGGATTCCAAAAGTCATTTTTTTCACAACTTGATAGGCCAAATGTCCCCTTCTGTGCCAACTCTAATCTCATTAATTCCATTCCACAGCTGATTTCCCTGAAACCCATTTCTCCTCACATTCCTATAAACTCTACACTGATTCTTCTACTACTTACCTATATTAGGGAGTAGTTTACATAACAAATTAACCTATGTTGGATTCGACTATTTTAATTAGCTTTTTTTTTAAACATGTATAGTATTTAATACACCTCAAGTGGCTGCACAAGGAATGGCCACTTCCTGGCTTATTAGTTCGTCCATTATGTGTTTTCTCATTGGTTGGTTTGGCCACAGGTATCTAATAGGTTTCTTAATTGGACTATTGTTAGCTAAGGAGTACCTCTTATCTCAGGTATAAAAGTTGTCGCTTTTTGTTAATCAACTCTCTTGCTCTCTTCTCCACCCTCCAACCCCCCGCCTCGCCCCACCCTACCTCATCTTTAGTTCCTTTCTGCACATCTCCTAGTAGTAAAGCTGGTGCCATGTGCTCTGCAGAAGTTTTAAACTTTTACAATAAAGCTTTGTGAAGCACCAAATTGTTTTCACCTCATTCCTGGACTACTGAAAGAACCTGTGGTTTCGAAAATAACCGGATCCGACACCTACCAATCAGCACACAGAGTCATAGAGTACTACAGCACAGAAGCAGGCCCTTCACCCATTTAGCCCACGCTGACCTGATCTTCTGCCTAATCCCATCTACCTACAGCTGGACCATATCACTCCAAACCCCTCCCATCCACGTACCTATCCAAACTTCTCTTAAATATTACATTTCCACGTTCCACACTCGCACCATCCTCTGAGTGAAGAAGTTTCCCCTCAGATCCCCCTTATATATTTCACGTTTCACCCTAAACCCACGTCCTCTAGTTCTAGTCTCACTCAACCTTATGGGAAAAAGTCTATGCATTCACCCCATCTATACCACTTATAATTTTGTATTCTTCTATTACATCTCCCCTTATTCTCCTGCACTCCAGGGAATAAAATCCTAACCTATTCAACCTTTCCCTATAACTCAGTCCTCAATTCCTGGCAACATCCTTGTATATTTTCTCTGCACTCTTTCAAGCTTTTTGATATTTTTCCTGTGGGTAGGTGACCAGAACTGCACACAATACTCCAGATTTGTCCTCACCAACATCTTGTACAACTTCAACATAACATCCCAACTCCTGTACTCAATGCCCTAATTTACGAAGGCCAAAGTACCAAAAGCTCTCTTTATGACGCTATCTACCTGTGAAGCCACTTTCAAGGAATTATGGATCTGTATTCCCAGGTTCCTTTGTTCTACCACATACCTCAAGAGCCCTACCATTCACTGTGTAAGTCTTACCCTGGTTTGTCCTCCCAAAGTGCATCACCTCACACTTGTCTGCATTAAATTCCATCTGCTATTTTTCAGCCCATTTTCCCAGCTGGTCAAGATCACGCTGCAAGATTTGATAGCCTTCATCACTGTCCACTATACCCCCAATCTTGGTGTCATCCGCAAACTTGCTGATCCTGTTTACCACATTATCACCTAAGTGATTTATATAGATGATAAACAACAAGACCCAGCACCAATCCCTGCGGCACACCACTAGTCACAGGCCTCCAGATAGAGAGACAACATCTTCGGGCTTTTTAATGACCATGCTTCCACAGCTTTCAGGTGGAGAATTCCAGTGAAAAAATTACTCTTTAATGTCCAACCCACTTTCCCCCACCCCAATGTAGCTGTTAATTCCACCTCCACAAGTTATAGACTCCTACAAGGGAACTTCGTACTGCCGAGCCCCTTCAAAATGTATTACAAATTTCAATGTTGCTAAAGACGGGACTGGAGAAGAGATGTGATGAGGCTGAAGCAGTTTTCAGAAGTAGAAGGTCAAGGATTTTGGAAACCTCTGCATTGTGACAGGAGATAATGAATGTTGATGAGGGGTGGTTTGGGAATATGTGTGGCAGTCTGGCCGACATTGCAAATTACACGACAGAGCTTGGGTTTGCAAAGACATCATTAAAGTAATTGAGTACAAAGATGAATAAAGCTCAAACATCTCTGCAGTGGTGTGGGCAGTATTGGAATAGAAATATTTTTATGAAAAACGTTGATCTCGTTAGTGCCCAAGATGTGGGGTTTACAGTTCTGTAAACTAAAGTTCCATTTCCTTCAGTTCAAAAATCAAGAAGCAAATCTTGCTAGGTTAAGCAGCAGGGCCATACAATGTTGATAAAGACTGGTTTTGTGCCAGCTGTTGTCCACATCTGACCTACGGATGATGCACCAAGTGACATGTAGAGATTGAGAGAAAAATGGGTGCTATTTAGGGGCTAACAAGCTGTAGAAGAACGGCTGGCTTTACTAGAAAAGCTATGAATGGAACAAAGCTACAGCAGTGATTCAGAAGGCAGGAAGAGGACAACCAGTAAAACAAAAGGTAGCTCAATGTTCAGAGTTACAGGGGATATCCTTAATTTAATACAGTCTGTTGCCATTCTCAATCCGAGCAGTGGTGGGAGGAGCCTCAATGTGGCTTTTCCCCAATCATTGGAATGGTTGCTTCATAATTCAGTGCATCCCTCAGCCTGTAGTCTTGGACCATGGAATGTGCCAGTCCTGTGTTTTTGGGCATCTTTTACCAATTTGATAATCTTCCAGCAGCAATCAGTGTTCTTTTCACTTTGTCCTTGGGAGCGGTCTGTAGAGCACAGACTCACTTGTTATGAAAATATTATGCCTTTCATTAGCATAATCACTGTATTACCTTGTTCTCCAAGTTCATCTCCTTCATCAGACTTGCCTGCTGCCCTTGCATGTTTCATTGTATGTTGTCAAAGTATTTTGTTTAACTAATTGGATGTTGAGCCATCTTGATAAATGATATTACTTTAGCTGGATTTCAGAAAAGGGGGAAGGGGGAAACTCTTGTTACACAGATTGCCTGGTCTTTGTGGGGATCTTTGAAATTAGTGGAAAGCATTGGCAAAGGCCATTGGCTGCAAACTTCTGGCATAAAATGTTAATTAGCCCCATAAATGTACAAACTCCCATTTGTGGTGAAAAGCACTGCTTTCCCTAATCAGCTTTTATTTAAAATCTGTTTTCCTTTAAGCATAGGGATACACCTGAGAACAATCAAGAAACATCATTTGATTTCACACCAGAAAATTACAAGGTAAGAAAACTGTAGCATTTGTAACTTTTGAGTTTCTGCTTTGGATATCTCAGGAAATAATTTTGTGAAATTCAGTGAGAGGTGTGCATTGGTAAAATTGTTTTATGATGTAAAGACTGACTTTGCAACTCATGGATATGATGTTAGACCAAGGCTTTTCCTCAGACGATGACATTTAGATCTTTTATTTGGTGTAAAAAGGGAGGAGGAAAATGAAACAGAACAACTTCAGAGAGGTGAAATGATTCTATGCCATTGGAAATTATGTATATTATTAGAAAGTATTCCCTTTTGCATTTTGAAAATGGGGAAATGAGCACTTCGTATGACAGATTTTACATTTTAAGTTCAACCTTGGCTTTGTTTAAAGCAAATATTGAGAAATCACCCATGCTTTATTAACACAAATCTTTGGTAACTAATGGATAACAAACTTCAATATCAGCCACTACTGTTTGGAAATTAGGAGGGTCTTTGTTAGTGCTCTTGTCATAACAGTATTGCCTGCATTTGAAAATATTTAGCTGACCAATAGTACATTTTGCTGCACAGTACATTATGAATATCACTAAATGAAAAATAAACAGTCATTTTGTGGAGTGGAATTGGTGTTATCATATTTGCTTAATCTAAAACCACTTCTGATTCCCCTCCTTGTCCTCTTTCTATTGGATGAAGTGCTTTGAGCCATATTGAAATCAAGAATTTTTCCTTTCAAGAAAGTCCTTCTGGTAAGGTAATTCCATTCTTGTCGGAAGGGAGGTCCAGTCTTTGGACATAGTGATGGTGATGTCCATGTCAGGATGGTGTATAATTTAGGCAGATTTACAGGTAATTGTTCCATGGGTTTTTTGCACTAATCTCTCTTGGTATTAGAAGTTACTGGTCTAAGAGTTGGTGGCTGGTTAGCCTAGGGGAACACACTGCTGGTGATAGAGGTGGGTACATGTAGTATTAGTCAACTCAGCTGGGCTGCCTTGATCTGGATAGCTTTGAACTTCATTCAGCCTGGTTAATGGAGAATACGCTATCAAATTCTTGACATGCTTTGCAGGTAGTGAACAGGGTTTGTGGTATCAGGAGACAAGTCACTTACTACAGCATACCTAGCCTAAGATATGCTCTTGTGAACCACTAGTGGCTATTCCAAATGAGTTTCTGGACACCAATGATTGCTCTGCTCCCCCTCCACCCCTTTCCAAGCACTTCTGTAGCATGAATGTTACTTACCACATTAGCTCATTATTTGTCTAGGTGTGCTACATTATGCTTGGACTGCTGCACTCCATCTGGAGTGGAGTTGATCTATAGGACCACTGGGAAACTGTTCAACTTTTGTCGTCTCTACTCCAGAACCAATCTCTCCCAGACCATTCATCAAATTACAGTATCCAGGTGATGCTTGCTTACATTGATACATGGAGGCAGAGGTATAAATGATCAAGAGCTGTTGTGGATGAAAAGGATTTATTGTACATTTAAAACATTTGGAAATTCAAAACGTCCTCTGTTAGTGTGTTCATGGTACAAGAATCAAGATCCTGGAAAAATTTGAATCTCCACATCTCAAGAGCCACCTCTTGGCAACACTAGAGATCAGTGACGAAATCCACCACTGCCTCCCATGTGCTAGCTCAGCCTTCAGCTGACTGAGGAAAATAATATTCTGAGACAGAGGCTAAGGCTTCAACCATAGCACAAAACTAATAGTCTACCTACCTATAGTCCTCTTATATTTTAGGGTAATTTTACAACCAAGAGTGGACATCTCATAGCACTGGAGAAATAACACCATCTCAAAGTCAAATCAGATTAATTGGCAGGGTAAAATAAAGTCAATACTCACTCCCAATGCCAAAGTTCTGATCATGTTCATCCAACTCCACTGGGCAGGCCACATGTTGAGCAACAAATTCTCTAAACAAGCACTCTAGTTCAAGCTCCATCGGGGTTAACGACTACAAAAAGACAAAATACTTCCGAGGACCTTCTCAAAAAGCCTCTTGGTAAAATGTAACGTCCTTACTGACTGCTCAGTAAAGGAGGAGCATTCGAGAAGACACTTGGCCAGAGACACTGATAGAAACATTCCAAGACCGTGTGGAAATAGCAAAAGAAACACTTAACATCCCAAACTGCCTATTTGTGACAGGGTCTGTACATCCCACTTAGCTCCTGAGCCACCTCTGAACCAACAGAACTTTAGTGGAATTGAGTCATTCTCAGCCCTGAGTAATTGACTAAGTCAGCAGCATCATTTATACAGGTAATTGTTGAATGAAATTGAACTATGCAACCTTCATTACCTTAAATGGAGTTCTATAAATGCAAGTAGTTCCTTTCTCCCTTCAATGCTCTAGCTAAATTTCTAAGCTCAGTAGTGCAGAGGTGATGGCATATTTTATCATTCTATTAGGTACAATGTGAAACAGTTATGGTTTCTATATAATTTAGTGTGCATGTTCATTTTTCTCCAGACTCTTTCTTTGGAGATGTGTAAATGTTTGTAATTTGAGTTATGGTTAACAAAACACAAACTTACTTTTCATTTTTATGTTCATTGTTGCAGCGAATAGAGGTTATTCTTAATAGTTATCCAGAAGGACATAAATCAGCTGCTGTAATCCCAGTGCTGGATCTGGCACAGAGACAAAATGGTTGGCTGCCCCTCTCAGCAATGAACAAGGTAAATTAAATGTGATCAAAAGGTTGTGGTTGAATAAATGCTAAATGATGTGGTTTTAAAATACATTTTCTTTCCTCTTCACACAGTGTTTCACATGTTAAAGCCTCCTGTACCACAGGTTGGGCAAGTGCCTTGTAGTTAGAACTCTGCTGTTGTTGTTTTGGTCCCCATCAGTTAGAACTTTACAAAAATGTTGTGGGATGAATCCTTCAGTTTTCAACTATCTCTTTGCATGGAAGTGTCTCATTTCCTGGTTAGGCATTAAGTCATCATTGTTAGGAAGTTGCAATGGCAAATCTGCTGACACTTTCCCCACCCCCAAACATCCCAACTTGAATATATACAACCATTTTTTTCTGCAGAATCATGAATTTGCCCATCATTCGCTATCATTAGAAGTATCATCACAAGGGGTGCAGTAGTTTAAGAGGATTGCTCACTATCACAGCTGCTTCAGGGGAGTTTGAAATGCAGTGACCCACATTCTTAAATTAAAAGCATTATTAGTCTGGTGGATAGTCTTGGGTGTTTAACTTCACTAAAAACTAAATTCACAAGCTGTGAATTAAGCATTTCAATGGGTTCATAATTCCATTATAGAAATAAAATTAGAGCTTCTGTGGAACAAGTGTGAATAAGATAAATAGAGTCAGTTGTACAGCACAGAAAACGGGCCCTGTAGCCCACCACATTGATCTTTTTGCCCATCTGCACTAATCCTATTTACCCACATTAGGTCTGTATTCTTCTATGCCTTGCCTATTCAAGTGTCTGTTCAAATACCTTTTAAACTTGGCAATTGTATCTGATTCTACCACCTTCACTGATAGTGAGATCCAGATATCAACCTCCTTTTTAAAACAAACTTTGCCTTAAAATTCCTTCCTCTCACCTTAAACCTATGACCTCCTGTTTTTGATAACTCTAGCATGAGAGGAAGATTCTGACTATCTACCCAATCTATGCCTCATCAAAAAAGCATCCTTCCTCTGCCCTCTGCCTCCTCTCACCAAGCCAATTTTGGATTCAATTAGTCAGCTCACCTTCTATCCCATGTGCCTTTAACCCTCTGGACCTGCCTACAGGACCTTATCAAATGCTTTACTAAAGTCCACATAGATAACATCTACTGCCCTGCCTGTTAGCTCCTTTAAAAAAACTAGTGAGACAGTATTTCCCCCATCAAGGCCACACTGACTGTCCCCAATCATCCCCTGCTATTCCTAATATACATAACTCCTATCCCTTAGGATTTTCTTCAATAATTTGGAGAAAAAAGTGACAAGGCTGACCTGCCTGTAGTAACCTGGCTTTGAACTGCTTCTCTTAAATAAAGGAACAACATTTGCTATCCGCTGGTCTTCTGGCACCTTGCCCATGGCTAACAAAGTTGCAAAAATCTGTTACAGCCTCAGCTATCTCCTCCCTTGCTTTCCACAGCAACCTGGGATAGACCTCAACAGGCCCTGCATATTTTTCAACCGTTATGCATCCCATAACATCTAACATCTCCTCCTGCTCCAGAATATCCATGTATCCCTCCCTGAACTCACTATCTTCCATGTCCTTCTCCTTGGGGAATACAGATGTAAAGTATTCATTTTGGATGTTGCCTTGCTTGTTGCCTGGCACATAAAGGGAGTCCTATTTCTTTGTCTACCCCTTTCCTCCTGATATGTATTTAATGTCTTGGGATTCTCAATCTTACTTGCAAAGGATATTTCATGACTTTTTTCCCCTCATGATTTCTTTCTTAAATTCTCTGCTACACAGACTATATTGCCCAAAAGACTCCCTTAATTCCAGTTGCTTTTACCTACCTTATGCTTCCTGTATTTTTCCCCCCCAGATCAAACCTTCAATATCCCTAAATCTTGTTACCTTTGTCTTTCACCCTTACTGAAACATGCTGGCCCTGAACTCTAACTCATCTTAAAAAGATTCTCACTTGTCAGCTGTCAATTTACCTGTAAGCATCTGCTCTCAAACTGTTTTTGCCAGCTCCTCTTATGCTGTTGAAATCAGCCTTCCCTCAGTTCAAGATCTTGGACCAAACTTATTCCTTTCTCTAACTACCAGAAAATTACAGAATTATGTTCAACAAAATCTCTCTCCATTTTTTATACTTTGTTCACAATTATGTTCATTTTAAATACAAGTTGATAAGGGATTATGGACAAAAATAATCCCATTCTATTAATTGGGGGGCCTTAAAATTGTTCAATGTTGCACCTAGATTGGGTTGTATTATCAGAACTGAGCGAGTGCCAAACTTAGTAAATGCCAATGTGCATGAACGTTGTAATTCTTACCATCTGCACGTTCTTTCTTGTTCATCATTTTTATTTGGTTATGCAGCCTCCTTATTACCTTTTCTAAGAAAACTACGTTTTTTTTATATGTATGTGTATATATATATATGGTAAAGTGCCTCCTTAAATGGTAAATTACAGCAGAGACTAAATTAATCACCTTGTAGAATTACTAAGAAATAAGCTTAGTTTTGGGAACACTATGTATAAGGCATTGTTGTCAGCCATCTGTTGTGTTGCAGCACTTCAAATCTAGTCAGGCATATTGTTGGTCCTCTGATACAGCAAAATGCATCTGTTATTTTGACCTACAAGTTTGATGTTGACAGAGACCCAGTTATGAAGGAAAATTGCAAGGCGGTTGGAGTTTAGAAGTAGGGAAGTATTGTTACAATTATACAGGGTGTTGGCAAGGCAATACCTGGGATTTCTATGCATGGTCTATTTAAAGGAAGAATATACAAGCATTGGATGTAGTCCAAAAGAGATTTGCTGGGCTAATTCCTGGGATGGGAGGGTTGTCCTATCACAAGCAGCTGAAAAAAATTTGGATCTGTATTCTTTGGAGTTGGAACAATGAAGGATGATCTTATTGAAACGTAGAAGATCCCAAGGGGTCAAAATATACATTGAGTGTTTCTACTGGTGGGAGACTCTCTAACAAGAGGACATTGTTACAAGGGGATGGTCATTTAAAACTGAGGTGCTTGGGAATTTTCTGAGGATGGGGGATCTCTGGAATTCTCTATCCTGCAGGGTTGTGGAAGCTGGATCATTGGGGGTATTTAAAGAGAAAGTAGGTAATCTTTTGAAATACTGGGGAATTGAAAGCTATGGGGAAAACTGACATAGAACAGGAGTTGAGGCCTGGGGTGGATCAGCTGTGATAATAATATTGAATAGCTTTGCAGGCTCGAGGGGCCACGTGCTCAGGGAAACAACATTTTTTATTTCTTAACAACAGTGCTTATTTTCACGTGCTCGGGGAAACAAAATTTGCTAAAATAAGCAACACATAATGGGGCTAATAGTAAAAATGCTAAACATTTACAGCTTTTGTCATCTGATTCTCAAACAAGTAGATTTTTTGATGGCTAAACATGGTTTAAATCCTTAAACACACACAACTATATATACAGTTGCAGTTTCTTGCTGACCTGTTTTAAGCTTTTCCATATAAGGTTCAGTTGGTTCATATTAGCTTTTCCCATCTGAACTGAATGCAGTTATTTGCAGCATTAACCCTTTACCATCACCCATAGTTTTGGAATGCCCCAGAGGTGCAGGGAAAGTAGTAAAATCTCACCAGGTAAAAGGCAGCCATTTAGCTTATTGTGCTAGTGTCAGCTCTTTAAAGGAGCTTTGCAATTAGTACCAACCCCCTGCTCTTTCCACATTGACCTGAAAATATTTCCCTGTTTAAATTAGAGTTGAATTTGCTCCCACTGCCCCAGGCTGCACATTCCAGATCATAAATTGCTTTCGCATCTTCTTGTTCTCAATTCATTTACCAATTATCTTAAATATTTTCAAATTATTAGACAATGATAGAGATAATTTCTCTTCCTTTATCAAAATCTTTCATTGTTAGAACACTTCAGTTTAATCTCTCCTTAATCTTCTGTGCTCTAAAGAAGAATCTCATCTTCACTAAGGTCCTCAAATAACTGTTCTGTTGCAGTTCCAAAGTCTTTACATCCTTTCTAAAGTGTTGAGACCAGATTTGGGCACAATACAATAGTTGAAGCCTAACCAGTGATTTATAGAAGTTTAGATTAACTTCCTTGATTTGTATATTGCCCTTGTATCCTCATTTTTACAAAAATTTATGGAAAAATTTCTGACTTTAACAGGAACTAAAGAAACTGTGTCACTGGCCAATCACACCTTTTTTTTCCATTGTGATTCATTTAGCTCCCTTTTGAAGCCTTGTAACATTGATATAGTTTTGCAATCTATTCCAGGGTCAGTGACCCTCTGCAAAAATTACTTCTTGGTATCTATCTTTTTATTTATTCTGTATTGATGTTTCAATGGTTCTATTGAATTTAAAGAATAATCCCTGCTAAAGATCTTGGTCTACATTTCTCTAGTGAGAGTACATTGTTCCAAGTCTCCACTATAAGACCTTAAGTAGTGGAAACAGGCTGAGGCCATTTAGCCTCAAGCTTGCTTGCCATTCCAAGGAATCATGGCTCATCTGACATTCCTCAAATCCACTCTCCCATCATCTCCATTACTGATTAGAAATCTATCACACCTGGTAATGAATCAGCCTACAATATTTAATTAACATTACCTCCTGGTTCTTCTTTGGTTCTGCAGGCTTAAGTGAGTCATTAAACATAGTATACACATATCAATTTGTGACTTGCATGCATTTCACTATATTTATCCATACTAAAATGACATCTGCCACACCCATTAGCCTAGAATAGTTGCTTAACCCTCCTTTCATAAACAGCTTATATTTATGATACAAGTCATGTGTTTTGCATGCATTGTGGGGAATTTCTGGTATAGAACATCACCTGATTGAAATATGCAAAATTATGAGGGGCATAGATAGTGAAAGATTTTCCCCATAACAGCTGTCTAAAACAGAAGGAGGGTATATGTTTAGCTAAGGAATAGAAGGTCCAGGGAACTCTGAGAAAGTATGTTTTCACCCAGAGGGTGTTTGGAGCCTGGAACTAGCTGCCTGAGGTGATAGTGGAGTTTCTCAAAGTTTCAGCATCTAGATGAGCACTTGAATCGCCAAGGCATAGAAGACTATGGACCAAGGGCTGGTAAATTGGATTAGTATATTGTTTGATGACCTGCAGAGCTGAAGGATCCAATTCTGTGCTGTATGCTTGTTACTTAAAAGCTTTTTTAAATTGATAGGAAGTTAAAGGAGTCACAATCTGGTATCAAAGCAGAAATATCTGGAAATACTCAGCATGATAGGTAGCATCTATATAAAGAAATTACAGAGGTTCATACAGCACTTTAGCTCACAAAGTCCATACCAACCATTAAGCACCTGGTTGTGCTAATCCCATTTCATTCTCCTCACACTCCCTCTGGATTGTATCTGATCCAGAAGATTAAGATGCATGGGATCCACGGAGACTTGGTAGATTGGGTTCAAAATGGGCTTGGCCAAAGAAGACGGAGTGTAGTAGTGGAGGGATGTTATTTCTGACTGGATGTCTGTGAACAGGGGTGTTCCACAGTGATCAGTGCCTGGACCTCTCGTTTGTGATGTATAATTGCCTTGGACAAAAATGTAGATGGCTAATTAGTAAGTTTGCAAACAAAAAATTGGTGGAGTTGTAGATAGTGAAGGTGGTTGGCAAGGGATACAGCAGGATCAGTTGGAGATGTGGGCAGAGAAATGGCAGATGGAGTTTAATCTGGGCAAGTGTGAGGTGTTACTTTTGGAAGATCAAATGTTATGGGGAACATACAGTAAATGGCAGGAGTATTGATGTACAGAGGGATCTTGGGATCAAAGTCCATAGCTCCCTGAAAGTAGCAGCACAAGTGTATAGGATGGTAAAGGTGGTGTACGGCACACTTGCCTTCATCAATCAGGGCACTGAGTACAAGAGTCAGGAAGTAATGTTGCAGCTGTATAAAACTTTGGTTAGGCTGCATTTGGAGCATTGGGTTCAGTTCTAGTCACCCCATTACAGGAAGGATGTGGAGGCTTTGGAGAGGGGACATAGGAGATTCATGAGGATGCTGCCTGGATTAGAAAGTATTAGCTATAAAGAGGTTGGACAGATTTAGATTGTTTCCTCTGGAACTGAGGAGAGACCCGATTATATTATCTAGGCATAATAAAGTCTCTTTCCCAGGGTAGAAATGTAAAATACTACACAACATAGCTTTAAGGTGAGAGGAGGAAAACTTAAAAGATGTGTGGGGTAATTTTTGTTTGAAAACAGTGGTCAGTGCCTAAATGCACTGTCAGGGATGGTGGTGGTGAAGATGCCTTCAGACAGGCACATCAACATGGAGGGATATGGATCGTGTGCAGGCAGATAGGTTTAGCTTAATTTGACCTCATGGTTGGCACAGACATCATGGGCCAAATGGCCTATTCCTGTGCTGTACTGTGTTCTATAATAAAATAATGAACCTGTGAAATTCTGCACTGTTGAAGGCAGTTTGAGGCCAAATCATTAAACATTCAAGATGGAGCTAGAAAAAATTCTAATGGCTAAAGAAATTAAGGGATATAGGGAGGAAACTGGAAAGGATACTGAATTGGATTATCAGCCATGATCATATTGACTGGCAGATCAGGCTTGAATAGCCAACTGGCCTGTTATTTTCTACATAAAATATTCAATGAACATTTAAAGAAACAAAACTGCTTGTGCCAGAAATCTGAATTGTTGCTTGTCTGAAATTGTTGAATACAGTGCTACGTTCCAGGGACTGCATTGTGCCTAGTTTGAAAGTGAGATCTTATTCCTGGAGCTTGCTTTGAGTCCTGTTGCACTAGAAGTAAGAGTGGGACTGGGAGAGATGGGGATTTAGTGATGAGTGATTGTAAGCTCAGTTATGTTTCTGGACTAAAGGTGTTCTGTAGAGTAGTTACCTATTTTGTATTTAGTTCTTACATTGTGGAAGAGGCTACATTCTTACCTTTGTCTGAAGAAATGGCATGGACCTAAAATATTAACTGATGTAGCCTGACCCATGTTTTACCATCATCTTTTTATTTAATATTTCTGACACAAGGGATTGCAAAAGTGAAATACTGCATCTATGGGAGTCCATTCTAGGAACCAAAAATTGTAAAGTCACTTTCTTTACCTTTATTTTTCCCCTTAAAGGTTGCTGAGATTCTTAAAATGCCTGCTATGAGAGTATATGAAGTGGCAACATTTTACACTATGTTTAATCGTAAGCCAGTGGGAAAGTACCATATTCAAGTATGTACAACTACACCATGCATGCTGCGGGACTCTGACGGCATTGTAAAATGTATCAAGGAAAAACTTGGTAAGCAGAAAATCTGGATAATGTACAATTAAAGTAGAAAAAATGTTCAAAGAATTAAATCAGTATTATAGGTAGGATATTGTGCTTCTACATTGAAAGGATCATGTAATCAAACCCCATGAAATTGGATTCCATTTTTTAAATATATTCCATTCATACTTGATTACACCTTGCTTTACTTAAAATTAGTAATTGATCTCTTTTTTTAAAAAAAGGAATGAAGTTCGTCACTCAAGAAGTTATTAAAAACACTTTGGCTACAAACTTCTTTAAATGGTGGTTCATTAAAGCTCTTTTTAAGCAAATCTTTGTTAGGAAAACCTTGCTTACATACCACTTTAATGTCTGCAGAATATTCCAAAATAATTAAACAGTAACTACACTTAATGTTACTTATAAATAGACAACTAATTTGCACAAATACCAGCAGAATAAATGGACAATTTCTGCTTTGGTTGCAGGATATACTGGTGAAGAAATGTCTTCACAGAATTCCATAGGAGCCATATCCAGCTCAACAAAGAATTTTAATGTCACAGCCTAAAGAAAGCATATCCAAAAATGCAGCTCTTGACTGAAATGTTTCAGTTCTGAGTGGAGCTTGGATCTGTGATAATGGAACTTCTAAGAAGAAATTCTTTAGTTTGCTCAACTTGGGGATTTTAGATTGGGTAATAGCATTATTTATTAAAAATTACTTTAGGGAAAAAACTCTACATTTGTAGCTTGTGTGCATTTTTTTTGGCTCTTGTACCCCTTTTAGAATTGTGCCCTCCCTCTTCATTCTCCCTACCAAAATAGAACATATCACATTTTGCAACATTAGATTTCATCTGTGACATTAAACAACAAGCATCAACCAATAGAGATACAAGAAATCAATAAATATGGCCTTAATTCAATGTTGAGAAGTTGATAGTTTAAACATGATTTGAGAAAAATTGTGTGCATAAACTTTGCTCTTACTGAGCAAAAATCTTATGTTTTGTAGGGATAGTGCTTCAAGGCAAGACTAGTCAGGAACACTTATTCATGCTGCTCTCCATCAAAAAGATTGGATAGTGACATGTTATTTCAGTAAATGGAATTAATGTTGTGTAACATTATTATACAAGTTTGAATCAAGGTTTTGTTCTGAATTGTAGAGAGTTTTGAATGACTAATGTTGAACCTGAAAAACTTAGCTTTTAAAATCCCTCAAATTGCCTGCATCAATTGCTTTACTTAGGTCTTGGTCATTGGGTAACTCACGTGCTGCATGAGACTATACTGATGTTTTGAAAGGATTGAATTATTTAACACCTGCAGATTTTAATCCAGAAAAAAGGCTCAATTTCCCATTATGGATATCTTGTTGCTGGAGCTTAGTCAGTACCAGAACTACTCTGCAAATACACTTGTACATTTCCTAGAGGATATTATTTACTCTATGCTTCTAGTATTAGTCCTAGTCATTGTTTACTTTCACAGACCAAAGAAAATATCTATGCGCGATCATATTTTTCTCAAAACCACGGCTTGTCAGTAGACCCATATCAAAAGTTTACCACAACTATACCCTTCAACTCCAGTGGTATGCAGTTAATTTTACATTTGCTAATCAGCTATATACTATTATAGACTGTATTGTTCCAACAATGGCCTAATTAACTATTTGTATAGATTCTTCATTATTTGCTTACTTTTCTATTTAAAATAATGATCCCATTTGACCATTTTAATACGATTGCAAATAATTGAAACAATCTTCCCTCCCTCTCTCACTCTCCCCCCCCCCCCAAATACTTATAACATTTGCTTCTCTTTCTCTCGTTCTACTGCTGAAATTCACCTTTTCCCCTGTTCAAGTCTTTTTAATGAGAGACAATAAGACCATGATTACCCCAGCTGAAAAGGTATCCCAAGCAGTCATGGTTCAAATCAAAGGCATTCATGCTCTATAGCCAGAATGTGAACAGCTGTGGAAGTAAATTGCATCTCTTGCAAGTGATTGACCATAACTCATGGCTGTAGCTGAAGAATTATAATCAGGTTAATCATTCCTAGACTATAAATAGTAACCTACAATTCTTTACGTTCTTGCAATTTGTAGCAGAATCCTGGAGTCAGTGACCAAGCTTCCCATTTCTATGAAATCCCACCCCTCTTTAGTTCTACTTCATTTCCCTGCCCCCATTAGAAAATTTCCTCTGCTTGCTGAATTGGCAGACTTGCCTTAAAAAAAGTAACATTGATAAGATTGTGATTTAAGTTGTAACCTTTTAAGAGAAAGGCCATAGAACATAGAACAATTACAGCACAATTCAGGCCCTTCGGCCCACAAAGCTGTGCTGAACATGTCCCTACCCTAGAAATTACTAGGCTTACCCATAGCCCTCTATTTTACTCTGCTCCATATACCTATCTAACAGTCTCTTGAAAGACCCTATCGTATCAGCCTCCACCACCATCTCTGGCAGCCCATTCCACGCACTCACCACTCTGAGTAAAAAAACTTCCCCTAACATCTCCTCTATATCTACTCCCCAGCACCTTAAACCTATGTCCTCTTGTGGCCACCAATTCAGCCCTGGGGAAAAGCCTCTGACTATCTACCCTATCAATACCTCTCATCATTTTATATACCTCTATCAGGTCCCTCCTCATCCTCAGTCTCTCCAAGGAGAAAAGGTAGAGTTCCCTCAACCTGCTTTCATAAGGTATGCTCCACATTCCAGGCAGCATCTTTGTAAATCTCCTCTGCACCCTCGCTATGGCTTCCACATCTTTCCTGTAGTGAGGCGACCAGAACTGAGCACAATACTCCAAGTGGGGTCTGACCATCTTTAAAAGTACTAGATAACCCAAATTTCCATTTGGTGCTGTACATTATTTTAATTTTGAAACAATGCAAATCATAACATTCTTGATTAATTACATCTAAAAAGCCCTGCTATTCAATATGTCACTATGTAAAACAATACAATTTAAAAGTAACAAAATAGTTTTTAAATGTTCAATATACCAGAGAACTGAAAATTAGCATTTCTGGAACGGTTATTTTTGAAGTTTAATTCAATAGCAAGTGCCTCAACTTGTATAATAATGGGAGATTATATCCCTAAACAAGCTGAATGCTTTTCCTTTTTGCAAAAACTATTCAAATTGGTTCTGATGAATCTCAAAGTAAATGTGATTTTGATGCAAAATGAGTTAACAAAATTAATTTCATTTTTAGGTATCGCAGTTGGAGAAACAACACCTGATAAGCTTTTCACTGTCACAGAAGTGGAGTGTCTGGGTGCATGTGTGAATGCACCAATGGTGCAAATTAATGACAATTATTATGTAAGTCTTAAATATTTTTCAACATTTTAGAACTTCATGTGATGAAAAAAATGAAGGCATGCATATTAATCAGACTTTAGAAATCCAAACTTAAGCTACTATTTAGTTTTAAAAGTCAGAAATTGGAATATGTGCCACCCTGAGAACCACATAAGCAAACATTTCAAAGTCAATCTAAGATTCTTAAAGCACAAGGTTCATATTCCAAATCATTGTATATAAATTAATAAATCCAAATTAATGTATATAACAAACAGTAAGGATTTCTCACTGAACCCTGTGGTACACTACTGGTCACAGGCTTCCAATCAGTCCTCTTCCTCCCATCACCAAGCTAATTTTTAATCCAATTTACGAAGTTGCACTGGATCCCAAGGCTGTAACCTTTCAGATCCATCTCACATGTGGGACCTTGTCAAAGACCTTACTGAAATCCATGTAGTCTATATCAACTGCAATGCCCTCGTCAACACATTGTTATCCCTTCCAAAAATTCAATCAAGTTGATCAGACAGGATCTCCCACTAATGAAACGATGCTATCTTAAATTCCTGCCTTTAAGTGTAGAGTAATCCTGTTCAATTCCCCCCCCCCCCCCCAATAATTTACGTACTGACATTAAACTCACAGGTCAGTAAATACCTAGCTTATCTCTGTTGATTTTCTTGAATAAAGACACCACATTTGCTGCCTTCCAGTCATCTGGCACCTCAGCTGTGGCCACTGAAAATGTAAAAATCTCTAAAGGCCCTAACGATCTCCTTCCTTGCCTCCCAAAGCAGCCTAGGGTACATTTCATTAGGTTCTGGGGATTTATCCACATTTAAGCCTGCTAAGACATCTAAACTCCTTCAGTAGTATATTTCAGAATTTTATCATCCCTTTTCCCAAATTCTCCAACCACAATGCCCCTAGTAAATACAGATGGAGTATTCATTTTAGACATTGCTCTCATGAATTAAGTATGTTGTCCATCAATCATTATCATTCATTCTGCTCCTTGGCTACACAAAAGCCAAGATATAAAAGCTAACTTTCATGCAGTCCTTTGTTTTCTTGGGGAAATAGAAGAGACCTCGATTTAACATCATATAAGATGGATGTGTCCAGCTTATGTTTTGGGTAGAAGTCTCTGCATTGCGACTTGAACCCATAACCTCTAACAGTGCTAACCACTAGGCCACAACCAGCACAAAGTAATAATTTAAGTAAATGACAAACTTCTCACAAGGACCAATGTTTCACAAACATTAGAATTAGATTTGATACTTGACTGTTCTTCATTTACTTCTCGGAAAATAATCCCTTGAGCGTCCAGCAGTGCTCCTCTTGCATTATTTTCATCTAACACTATAATTTTCACTGTAGTTTCTCATTTTCAACTTTAGCACCACTAACTTTTTTCTCTTACACAATAGTGTACAATTTACATTAAATTGTATATTAAATGTAATGGTGTACAATTGCAGAAATAATATTTGCATTATAGGAGGATTTAACACCAAAAGACATGGAGGAAATAATTGATGAATTAAAGGCAGGCAAGATTCCCAAACCTGGCCCAAGGTAAATAGAATGTTAAGTTATGCTGTAAAATGCAATGTTTAAAAAATATCTAAATTTGGAAGATTGGACAAAAAATGTATTTATTAATACACATTTATTATGACCCTTGGTTGTGCTTTCTTCCCCTTATGATTCTATAGTTAGGCTACCTGCTTAGCTTTAGGAACCAGTGTTTTAGCAAACAAGATTGTGGCTTTCACGTTTACCACAGATGGATTTATGCTCTTATGCGTCATCGACAGTTGATATCCAGTCTTGAGTGTGTATGAATCCAAATTTTGGGATTGACTTTTCTCCATCCAAACTGGGTGGATAGGCAGTTAAAAGCCACAGGGTTATTTACCCTCTGAGCTCAATTTTTCACCAATTTCTGTTTTTAATCTTTAAAGAAATAACACCTTTCCAAAAGTGGCTACTGGCCTAATGGAATTATCTTCAGAACAAACTTAAGCATTAGGAGGCTACTTGGCCCTGTTAGCCCTGCTGTGCATTTCAAAAAGATAATGACTTATCTTCCAACACCATTTTCCTACCCTTAGTACATTATGACTTTTCCACCCTAGTGAAATAGGTCCCCAGATAAAACAATCTGCAGTGCTATTAAAAGTGAGTGCTCCTTCAAGGAAAATCAAGCTTCGCCTACTACTTAACAAGTTGCAAGATAATGAAGCCTGACCTTTCCCTGGCAATGGTAGCTCAGCAACCACACCAGAGGTCTGTTCTGAGCAGCAGTTAAAATACCTGTTTGTGATATTTTGATCAATGGAAATTTTAAGAAAGTGATTCTGTAATTCCATTATAAAGTGAACCTACAAACCAAAGAACTATTCTTTGAAAATTAGTTTAAGGTATTGTGATTATTAAAGTAATATCAGCTTTCTCCTCTCCTTCCCAGATATACTCAAGCATAAATTTGTATCTAATTTCAAAAATGTGATATCATTATTCAAACTTGAACAGAGACATTCAGTGATGAATTTTTAAGCATGGTGGGAACACTGGTCAGTGATCTCAACTTTCCCTATGATTTGCACACTGCAGTTACCAGCAACATTATATTTGGCAATCAGCAGGTAGAGTCTCAGTTGATGATTGCACATCCCAAGGGGAATTTGTCCTTGGTAAATGAGTTTTCTTTTTAATCCTTTCAGCACAGATATAGCATTCAACTTGCAACATGTACTTTAACAAAAGCAAATAATGATCTTCAATTTTTCTCCTGTGTAACTAATTAGTCATCACATGCAAGTCAATTAAAAACTTCTCTTTCCGATAAAGACAAGCAACAGCAGCTGTGATGCATTTTAAATTTGTTTTTAGTACATAGAGATAAGACAGTTACACTGGACAACCATTGTATTTGAGAATTTGGAAAAGGCAGCTGTGTGCCTAAGTGTTCCATCAGCTGTTTTGCTTGCTAGTTTCTTTTAAATTAATGACAGCTTGGATCATGTTTCAAATTTATAAATATCAAGCAACTATGTAAATCGGTCAAATCTTTTACTTTTGAACAAGTTGCAAAGTCCCATTCTAATGCCATTTTGCATGCTCTCTTCATATACTGCAAACAAATTAGTTAAATGAACATTCAAGTTTGCTTACTAGGTCTAAAACTGATCAAGTGACATTTGTGATCAAATGATCTATTTCATGTTCAATTATTAGAAGCAGCCATTTCCAGTTAAGAAGCAAATAAGGACATTAATCCCCTCTATGGTGCACACATCTGTGTAATTGCAGCATGCCTACAACTTTTGTCTGGAATGATAGCCACAAAACAATTTTTCAGTATTTTGTTTAAACTTGGTGTTGAGCAGGGCAAGATAGACTCTTAGTTCTGGTAAGAATTCAAGATTTTACAAATTTTTTTTCCCCTATGTGTTCGACAGTCAGAAGTAGTGACTTAGTTAATGACATGTACACCACTTAAACGAGTCAATGCACTTTTATAATTGCTATTGTCATGGCTAGTGGTCAGTGGTACTTACCATATATAGAGGCTGACCAGGAATAAGAAATGCTGCGATAGGGATTATACAAAATTGCTGTGTAGAAAACTGTCAAAGGTATGTTAAATTTTGATTTCCCCATGTCAAGCCTATTCCTTCTTTCTTAATCCACCTTGACAATTCACCTAATTAAGACAAAAGTCTACTTTGAAATCAGCACATTTGGATGGGGCAAAATGTTATTTCAAGCTCTGGGTGTTTTAACTCCTAGATTTCAGTTGCATGCCATTGGTTAGCTGACCAAAATAGCTCAATCAGAAGCCACCAGCCAGTGCTAAGTACGTGGTTGCTGACAAGAAAGTAAAATGCAGGCTAGAGTCTGAAGCAGAAACTTTCTTTGTGGGTCCTAGTAAAGGTTGTATAGTGTGCTAATAACAATCTGCATGTATTTTGTTTTTAAATAAACAGACTAACTTAAAATCTCTTACTGTGTGCTCAAACTTATGCCCTGCCTTCAACTTAACAGCTAAGGCAGGGCATATGTTTGAGCACACAGCATGTAGTCAATTATACAGCAAACAAATGCTGCTAAAGTATAGGGAAACAGAAAATAGCAGAAACTTCAGCATTTCACAAAAAGATACAGCTCGAAAGAAATGGATGCAAGTTGTGCACAATATCGATCTCATTTACAGCAAGGAGGCCAAAAGGCTTCTTCAACAGGAGAATTAATCATACCCGCTCTCTCTAGGTTATAGTTGTCACTACGTAGCCTTTTAAGGTCATCATAATAATATATAGGGGCATACAGATATAATGCCTGGGTTCTCTTCATTGATTTTAAACCTTCCTCCCCTTGCACTTATCAGAACTCAGGCTAGGCAGAAACTTATGGATTACTGTGTCATGAACACTCATTTAGCTGCCTTAGCTCTTCCCTCCCTTCATCCTGATTCTTTCCTGCACTGGCAACTTTCTCTCTCATGTGCCCTTATCGGATCTCATTTGTCCATGGGTCCCATCTTCTGCTTCCTCAGATTTCCAATTCTCATGTTAAAAGGTTTCTCAGCTCAAGTTCCAGCCATTTTTCCCCTTAAATCTGCCATCAACACTCTGCAAGCCCTGCCTGTTCTTCATTTCCAACCTTCCTGAATTTTAATGTTTGAATCTGACTTTCCATCCCTACCACGGCACTGGTAAGCTGCAATTTGCTTGCTTCACCAGCAGTATGTGAAAACGAAAACAAATTTTTCCTCAACTTTTACATGATTGACCACAGACTCCATCACCTTTTCTGAATCATGCTGTTAGATACCACACCCACGTGGAATCATTATTACTTACCCAGTTGTTACAAGAAACAGCTACAGTGGATTTTTCTTTTTTTTTTGCACTATTACATTTAAAGTGGCTCAACAATTTATCATTGGTATCTTCTGATCTCTCAACATCTTTATCCAAAAAAAAGGTTTCACAGGAATACTACCTCACCCAGCTCAAGCACACATATTCAGCTCATCTTAATGCAGTGCTTTTCAAACTGCTCATTTGACATTTATCACTGGATCAGCAGAAATTTCCACCTATATAATGGTAAGTAGCATCTTCGCACCCCACCACAAACTGCTCTCTGGGCTCCAAGAAGAACATAGCCAGAGGCTATCATAACCTTGATATCATTTCTGACCACCAACAAGCTTGCTCAGTTCCATCTCAGTAATGTTACCCAACTCGTGCCCTGCTAAAATTCTCACAGGTTTTTGGTTATTTCTAGACTTGACCATTCCAAAGTTCATCTGTCCGGGCTCCCATCTCCCACTCACTGCAAAGTTGTTCTTCCAAAACTCAATACCCATATTGTAACTAACAAAGTTCTGTTTACCAAATATTTCCTCCCTCCCAACTCCTCTGGGAATTCTCTTCACATCTTTCCAGACATTTAGTTCTTTGACCAAGCATTTGGTTACTTATCTCATGTGACTACATGAAATTTTGTTTACCACGCCTGTTAAGTGTCAGGACTTACGGTTAGATGCATACTGTAAAGCATGTTGTTAGTATCCCAGTTAGAGAAGTTCAGAAAAAATGCATATACGCTACAATTTTAAGAAGACTTAGTATTGAGTGTCTATACTAGGTAATACTGAATGCAAGCACATAAAAGGCTGAGGAATGGTGTGGTTTACAAAAACATTTTCTCTATGGTATTCAAACAAAATGTTTCATTATCTTTTTCCCTTTTTAGGAGTGGGCGATTTTCTTGTGAGCCAGCTGGAGGTTTAACTTCATTGTTAGAACCACCCAAGGGACCTGGTTTTGGGCTTCAGCCAGGACTTTAACTAATCATGTAGCTGGTAATGTCTTGAAATGATCTCTCAATATTTGTGCACAAACAAAATGTATATAATAAAATGTTTTTCCTCATACTATAATCCTGAACTCAATTCTTATGTGGTCCTATTTTATTAAATATGTGAACTGGCTTTCATCCTCACCCCCATCCCTGTACTGCAACATTCAATACAAATGGAAAGCTAGTCATTATTTTCCTATGTTATTCTGCTTGGCAGCAACTATTGCAGAGTATTTGTGCCATCCTCCCCATACTCGTTCCTGCACCACTATGTGTTTTCTGGAAATCAGATAAAAATCAGCATATTTTGATAAAGGCATAAAAAGGGGGACCAAGAAGAGTTCCCTTCATCTTGAAACTGGCATTTCATCAAGTTAGAAAGCAAGGAAACTGCATATTCCGAAGTCAGTAAATTCATTTCACAAGGAATAGGTGCCATTTTGGGCAAATGAAGGCTAAAAGATCAACCACAGCATGGCACTACACTGTCTCCAAAGACAAAGATAACTCAAATGGCATCTTAATCCTCCACCACAGCTTTTTAAACTAGTGCAAATCTGTTACTACTAATTTTCAAACTTAAATCAATGATCAAAAATTGCAATATACACATGCTTTGTCAAAATAATTTATACACTACAGATCAGTACCTAATTATCAAACTTCTAGAAAGTTGTTTTTATTACTAGAATGTTCTCTATCCCTTGTTACTCTTGGTGTAGTGATCCACCCAAACATACTGCAGTCACTAATATAAGTATTTTTAAATAGAAATTCAATTATTTTCACCTACTTAAAATTAACATATTTAACTTCAGTCATAATGATGTGCAACTTGGAGGTGGTATTTCCATGCAGCATCTGCAGTTGTTCTTCCAAGCAGATAAGGGTGCATCTGTAGATGGTGCTATTAAGAAAGCTTCGAGTTTTTTTAAAAAAGCGCCTCAGGTAGCTGGTTAAACTGAAGCCACAGTGCATTGGTGGCAGATAGTTGTCAAACATTATTCTTTGTGGATGATGACAGTTGATTGTTGCATCCGTCCAAGTGGGTGAAAGTTGTAGCTTCCCCATCACACACGTTTTCATCAGAAAGCTTCTGACCGCCAAAAGCTAAAGCACTGCTGTTAGAATTGAGCAAGTTAATGGAAAATCCTACAGTAATTGTTTAGGGTTCAATTAAAGTAACAGCATTGAATACTAAGGAGGGGCAGTCAAACTCTGGATACTGCGTGACACAGACAGTACATTAATTATTTGAGCCTTAGTGGGAGCCTGTTTCATTTTGTTATGAATGGAACTGAACACTGCAATCATTGGTGGACAGTCTTATTACTGATCTTGAGCACATTGTAGTTGAAGAAAGCTGAGCTTCAGGCAACATCCAAGAGTTGAGATGATCTTCATCCATTAGTACCAAGTTTGACATCAGCTGTGTGAGATTTCCCTCTAATCCCCATTGACTTTAGTTTTAAAAGACTTCTTTGCTGATCGAAAGCTTTTTTAAAAACGGTTCCTTTCACCTCCACCTAGAACCATTTATGCCCAGGTCTTATTCTATACAAAGTTTCTAACATACCCAAATCAAACTTCTGGATTAGACACACTGCTTGTGCACTTCTGAATTTCTGTAGTTTCTACAAGTGACTTCAATTACACAAATGTGATTTCTGAAGACTGAATAGGACATTCAATAATCTTACTTAGTGCTGGATTCTAAGATCTTAATATCTATGAGCTAGATCTTTCTATATACTTGCAAACAGGTGACTAACAACTCAAATAAAACTGATTCTGAATGTATTCCAAGAAGCTACAGACAGGTTTAGCAACATTGACAGTGGGGGAACTGACTTACAGATCTTAATTAAAATAGCTTATGCAACATGGTTCCCAGCATACTAGCTCATAGCATGCAGTTGGTCGACCCACAATAAATTTGTAGCCAGCTAGAGAACTCCAGATGTATCACTGCTGTATTAGCTTAATATTTAATCAGCCACTGTTGTCAATTTTTAAATCTGTATGGCTTTAAAGCCAGTCAAATTTGTTATTCAGCTGTGCCCAAATTTAGCAGAATCATTTGTCTATTCAATAAGCAAAAAAAAACTGCAGATACTTTATCTCCACAAATGCTGCCTGACCTGAATATTCCAGTAGTTTCAATTATAGGTTAATATACATTTGCTAGTGTACCATAAGGACCACAATTTACACAAATGCAGGGAATTTAAAATAGAGAGACAAGAGATTCTGCAGATGCTGGAATTTGGAGCAACACACACACACACACACACACACACACACACACACACACACAGTGCTGGAGGAACTCAGCAGGTCAGGCAACATCTGGAGGGAAATAAACAGTTGATGTTTCAGGCTGAGACCCTTCATCAGGACTGAAAAGAAAGAAGGCAGAAGCCAAAATAAGAAGGTTGGGGGGGGGGGGGGGGGGGGGGGGGGGGGGGGGGCGGAAGCACAGGCAGGCAGGTGACAGGCAGAGTCCAGGTGAGAGGGGGAAGGGTAGGTGGGTGGGGGAGGGGGAGATTCAAGAAGCTGAGAGGTGTTAGGAAGAAGCAGCAAAAGGCTGGAGGAGGAATCCAGTAGGAGAGGGCAGTGGACCATGGAATAAAGGGGAGTAGGGAATAGATAATTAGTCACATGACATCAAAACACAGTGAAATGCATCTTTGCATGGAATGTTCTGGGGGCAGCCCACAAGCGTTGCCACACTTCTGGTGCCAACATAACCTGCCCACAAGTTCCTAACCCGTACGTCTTTGGAACATGGGAGGAAACCAGAGCACCCAGAGGAAACCCTTGCAGTCACGGGGAGAATGTACAAACTCCTTACAGACAGTGGCGGGAATTGAACCCGGATCACTGGCACTGTAATAGCGTTATGCTAACTGCTACACTACTGTGCCTGCCCATGATGGGCACATGAGGGCAGGGGAAAAAGGGATGAGGGGCCCACAGGAATGAGGGAAGATGGTGGTGGGGGGGGGGGGGGTACTGGAAGTTACAGAAATCGATGTTGAGGCCATCAGGTTGGAGACTACCAAGGTGGTGTTCCTCCAACCTGCATCTGGCCTCAACGTGGCAGTAGGGGAGGCCATGGATAGCCATTTCAGTATGAGAGTGGGATGTAGAATTGAAGTGGCTAGCCACCAGGAGATCCTTGCTTTTGCAGCGGACAGTGCTCCAAGAAGCAGTCACCCAATCCGTGTTGGGTCTCACTGATGTAGAGGCTGCCGCACCAGATGCAATAAATGACACTCTTGGATTCACATGTGAAGTGCTGCCTCACCTGGACGGACTGTCTAGGGCCCTGAACGGTAGAGAGGGAAGTGTAGGGACAGGTGTAGCACTTAGTGTGGTTGCAGGGATAAGTGCCAGGAGGGTCATTGGTGGGGAGGGACAAGTGGACAAGGGAGTCGCGGAGAGAATGATCCCTGTGGAAAGCAGGGGAGATAGGGGAGGGAGAAGAAGATAGGGCTGGTGGTAGGATCCTGTTGCAGGTGGCAGAAGTTGTCCCCTTGTCCTCGGGGAGAGGGGAGAACAAAAAAGAGAAAATGGAGTGAGGGCAGACATGCAGGAAATGGAGGAGATGCAGGTGCGGGTAGCACTGTGGTGGATAGGAAACCCCATTTACTGACAAAGGAGGACATCTCAGATGTCCTGGAATGAAAAGCCTCTTCATGGAAACAGATGCAGCAGGGGAACTAGGAAAAGGGGATGGCATCCTTGCAAGTGACGGTGGGAAGAGGTGTAGTCAAGGTAACCGTGGGAGTCAGTAAGTTTGTAGAAGATATCTGTGGTTAATCTATTTCCGAAGATGGAGACAGAGAGATCCAGAAGGGGAGAGAGGTGTCGGAGATAGACCAAGTAAATTTGAGATCAGGGTGGAAGTTGGAGGCAAAGTTGAAGAATTTGACGAGCTCAACATGGGTGCAGGAAGCAGCCCCAATGCAGTCGTCATTGTAGTAGAGAAAGTTGGGGACCGTTACTGGTGTAGCTTTGGAACATGGACTGTTCCACGTAGCTCACAAAAAGGCAGGCATAGCTGGGTACATGCAAGTGCCCATGGCTACACCTTTGGTTTGGAGAAAGTGGGAGACAAAAGAGTTGTTGAGGGCAGGTACCACATCTGCCAGACAGAGGAGGGTGGTGGTGGATAAGAAGATATTTTATTAGTCACATGTACATCGAAACACACAGTGAAATACATCTTTTTGCGTAGTGTTCTGGGGGCAGCCCGCAAGTGTCGCCACGCTTCCGGTGCCAACATAGCATGCCCACAACTTCCTAACCTGTACGCGTTTGGAATGTGGGAGGAAACCGGAGCACCCGAAGGAAACCCACACAAAGGGGAACTGATTGGGTCTGTTGTCAAGAAAGAAAATATTCTAAAAGCTATATTCTAAAATATAACTTTGATTTTACTATTCCATTCTATGTTCAGTGTCAAATGCTATATGGAAAAACTTGCTTTATGCTAACTGCATTGGCTTAAAGTGGCAGTTCAAGGACAACTATGGATTGACAATAAATGCCCGCCCTACTAACAATAACCATATCTGGTGAATAAATGGGAAAAGATATTCATCTGTAAAACAGCTAATGCATATCAGCATAACATTTAACATGCAATTATTCAAGAAGTGAATAGCCAATGCAGTTTTTACTTTGACCTCTAACAAGTTCATTATTTATAGCTACAGTGGTTTTTTTTGGTTGGATAAAATAGCTTGATAACCTTCATATACATCTAGAGGACATTAGACACAGAACAGAAGTGAATTGACATAACAGCAAACAAAACAAGCAACTTCCATGGGATTCATTGCAGTGCACATTGCAGTCCTTCATTTCTAAAACAAAAAGATTAGCTTCACCTTGGGGAATCATTAGAAGTGGTACTAAAGATCTTTTCATCCTTGGACGAAAGAAAATAACAGCAGATCACAGCTTTGAAGTGGAAAGAATTTGCCCTTCAATGAAAACAGTGACCCAAACGGAAAACAAAAATCTAGCCTAAAAACATTTGGCATTTGTTTTTGACAACGTTGGAACTAAGAACAATTTCAAATGTGATAAGTGGGCAATAGAACATGGAACAGTACAGCACAGGAACAGGCCCATGTTATGCTGAACTAATTAAGCTAATGACACCTTAAACCTGCTGTCTGCACATGGAGCATATCCCTCATTCTCTCCTTAAAGCACATACCCTCTAATCCAGGCAGCTTCCTGGAAAACCTTGTCTGCACCCTCCATATCCTTCCTATAATGGGGTGACCAGAATGGAATGCAATAGTCTAGTCATAGTTTAGACAATAGATATCGTGTTATTAACAGTCCAGACAATGTGCACAAAATGCAAAAATGCTAATTTTGAAATGAGAATTAATTTCTCCATATTAAAGCCTCAAAATGGCCTGTAGATGTACAAAATTCATACATTTTTCATGATTATTATACCATATTGTTTATGAATACTAGGCACAATTTGCATCAACACAGTGCCATTCCCAGTGGCTCCCATTTCCTCATGGTAGGGAATGGCTTTTTCCAATAACTTGCTTATTCCCCCTCCCTTAAATATGAACTTAGACATGAGCATCATTATAACAGAAATAAATGTGGGACCTTCCTAGTCCAGTGTTCTACAAACACTAGATTGTGTGTGTGCTAAGCTGAAAAGGGGAAAGAACCAGTAGTTTCTGATGGGAACAGCTCACCATCTTTAATGAAGTACCTAGTATAACAGCTGAAATGGAATCAAAATATGACAAATGAACTAATGCAACTATATATTTAGTTTTCATGACACATTGCACAAAAAGAACAAACTGAATACATTTTATGATACATAGGATCCAGAGATGAGACCAGGTTTAGCCAGGACCACTCAGTTCTAGATTTG